>NC_134487.1:294825143-295125143 GCF_040206685.1 Ascaphus truei
TATGACATTCCCTGGGGCCAGAAACCCCCCGAAAAGTCACCGATTTGTAGCCCTTGGGAGGTGGACATCCCCTGCCACAGGCCGCAGTGGAGTTTATAACTCTCTTAATGCCCAGGACATGCTTGAAAACGAGAGGTAACTATCAATGTATTACTTCCTGGTAAAACATTTTTATAAATAAATACATAAATATTGCAACAGCAGTGCACCACCTCATCACTTTCTCCTGCTGCCCCCTACTGCGCATGGGCGCACCCCACCCCTTTACTACTGCATGTCCCTTTCATCTCCTCCACCTTGGAGCGCCCGAGCGCGCGTTCAACAACACACCGGCACGCGCGCACCGCCATCCGGGCATTCTCCTCGCGGAGTGGCGCGCGCTCTTTGCCGCCGTTTGACACTATCGCCGAGGCACCAACTTTTTTTTTTCTAGTTCCCCTTCCCCGCGAGGCCAAACTTGATATCAATCCGCGGGCGGCTTCAGCCGTGTAGAGAAAGCGTTAAGAAAAAAAAAAAAAATAGTCCCTCCTCGCGCCTTCCCATTTTAAAAATAAATAAATAATAAAATAACGGACACCGGGCTCCGCCAACGGACTTTTTTTTTTTTCCCTCCTCCTTCACTCTGACGCTGTATCCTGCATGGAGCCTCGGGAGACAGGGGGGAGGGTTATTTCAGCTTGGTAAAGTGAGTGATGCGGCCCCTGTCCCCCTCAGAGTGAGGAACTTGTTCTCTCCGCCGCACGGAGGAGTTTCTCCTCACGGCCGCTGACAGGGATTTCATTCATCCCCTTCCCTCTCACTGGGAATATTTCCTCTATCCGGATTTGTTTGTGTTTGGGGGGTTTGGTGGCAACTCCGCGAAATAAAAGGGGGCTCGAATTGCCGTCGTTGTAAACAGTCATAGTAAAATAAAAACAACTATTACGGACCGAGGAGCGTCGCGGGGATTTAAAAAAAATATTAAAACTTTCCAGATCGTCGCCGGGAATTAAAAACAAACAAAAGACAAGGAGAAAGAAAGAGGAGAAAGTGCAGCTCGGGCGCGGGGATGGAGTTGCAGAGCTTGCAAGAGGCCATAAAAGTAGAAATTCAATGTCACCAGGTAAATAAAGAGCGGAGAGAAAAACAAAGTGTGTGAATGGAGGGGAAAACAAACAAACAAATCAACGTAAAATGTTTTGACAGGAGAATGAGGGAGGGGGGGATGAGATGGAGGGGGGGGGGGGGGGGTGATGGAGTGAGTTGTGGAGGGGGGGAGAAGAGATGCATATGAGGGTTGGAATGACGGGGGATGAGATGAGATGAGGAGGAGGGGTTGGAGGAAACACTCTTTACAGTAGCATTTTCTTTTTATTGTAAGGGAACAAGTGCGTGCATGTTTATTTATATATTAAAAAAAAAAAATTCATGCCACAAGCAATACCCCCCCCTCCTGGGGTGAGAGGGGGGTAAGTGTTGAGGGGCAAGGGGTAGTTGTAGGGTACCCGAGGTCCCAGCATGCACTGCTTATCACTTTGCAAAGTACTTTGAGTGTTTTTTTTATTTCCTGAGTACATGTTTTTTCCCCCCTGAATTATATAGAATTTCTTGTATGTCACCTCGTGTGTTGTTGTCACTGCTCTTCCTCCACATCTCTTTACTTTTTCTTTCCTCACACTGCTGTTTTATCCCCCTCTTCTTTTCTCTTCTCACTACAACTAATGTTTCCCCCTTCACCATCTTTCTCCTGCATCCCTTTCTTCCTCTGGTCCACCATGTACCTCCCCTTTCACTCTCACCCTCCCCTTTCACACTCTCCCCCTCCCCACATTGCACTGTACTCTTCTTCTTCCCCTCCATCTGCCCCTTCACTTTTATTTTCTCGCTCCCTTCTTGTTTTGCATAATTTTCTCTTAACCACCTCTCCTTTGTATAGTATGCCCTATTCCTCCTCTCCTCTACCCCCTCCTTTGTATAGTGAGCTCCCCTTCACTTTCTCATCCCCCCTCCCTTCTATAGTGAGCCCCCCTTCACTCTCTCCTCTCCCCCTCCCTTCTATGGTGATCCCCCCCTTCACTCTCTCCTCTCCCCCTCCCTTCTATAGTGAGCCCCCCTTCACCCTCTCCTCTCCCCCTGCCCTTCTATAGTGAGCCCCCCTTCACTCTCTCCTCTCCCCCTCCCTTCTATGGTGAGCCCCCCTTCACTCTCTCCTCCCTCCCTTGCCTTTTGCTGGAGCAAGCAGCACGGATTTGGAAGTAATATTGCGGCGCTGCTGCTGCGTGGAGATTAGGACGAGACCTGAATATTTATGAGCTGGGGAAACTGCCTCGCACACTCAGTGTGTGTTTACTTGTCTCTTTGTTCCTCCCCATCTACATCAAACTTGAAACACTTTCTTGTTCTTCCTCTTGCCTGACTTTTTTCCCCCTTTCAAAATAGATGTATTTATTTTAGGGCTGTTACTTTTATTTTTTGCTTCTTACAAACTAGTTGCACAGATGAAGCAGGATCCACAGGTAAATGCAGATTTGTTTTGTTGTTTTTTTTTTAATTGTTGACGTTTTCATTTGAAAGAGAAACCCCCCGTGAGATGTTTTGTTGTTGAAATGGAGAAGAGTTTGTGCAGGGAAAGGATGAGAAACTTTATCAGCTCAGATCTTGTGTAGCCCTAGATGTCGCCTTCCTATCCTTAGGTGTCACTTGCCAAATAAATATACATAAGTAATTTGTTTGTCTTGCACCAACCTGCTGTGTGCTCCGCACATATTTCTGATTGTAGTTTGTTATATCAGGAGACTTTAGCCATCTTCATGTGCATTTTTTTTTAAAATTTTATAATATTTTGTTTTACAATGGGAATCTTGCAGCTCTTAATGACAAACCAGTGAGATTTGAATACACTTCATCTCTGTTTTTTCTTGCCTCACCCCCCCACTTTGGAAACACGTTCAAAAAGTGACTGCTTTTGTTAGTGGGAAAGGATGTCCTGCTAATGTATATATAAAATAAAGCAAACAAACCTTGGGAAGGTGAAATCCATGGCTAGGAGAGGCCACAGCCATGTACAGAAGATAGCAGTTGTTAAAACGTTTTTGTTTTTTTTCTTTCTTTCTGAGGCGTCCATTTTGAGTTGGTCGACATGTTTGAGGAACGTGTAAATGTGTACTCTTTGGGTTACTTTGTGTACTCCATTTAGATCTAATTGTGTCAGCTAAAAAGTGGATGTACTGTATGTTACCCCCTCACAAAATGAATGTTTGAGCTCTTTCTGTTTGCGGATTGCTGCAGCAGAGGGTTTTATTGATCACTTTCCCCCTTCCTCCCCTTGCTCGGATCTGACGTGCGGCTTCTTCATTCGAGTTTATTCCGACACTTTCACGCTTTTTGATTGAAAATATATAACATGTTTCAGCATCCGCGATTAAAAGCTAAAAGTTAAAACCGTGCCTGTCATTGTGTTGTACAAAGCAAGTTGTGTGTTGTGGTTTTGCAGTGAGTTAGTTTGCAGGGATCAGCTGACGGTGACTGTTAGTGCAGGGCTGTGATTGTGAGCTTTCAGCACCATGAACAGATGCCATTGAAGGCTTTCTTCCACTACGCCAGCCTCCCTTCACTTTCCTCCACTCCTAATTAAACAAGCTTTGCAGTCTTTCTAGTGAAATCTGAAATAACTTTCAGACCTGTACTGTATTACAGGATTGTGTGTGTTTGTGTGTTTGTGTAGCCCTATGGCGAATCATCTGTGCAGTCTTTCTCCCCCCCCCCCCTTAACTAAATCGATCGAGCTTCCTTCGGAATGCAGCTTTCAGCACTAAACTTGGAACAGCGCCTCTCTCTCTCTCTCTCCCCTCTCTCCCCCTCTCTTCTCCTCTCTCTCCCATCCTTAATACAATTACATCTCCTCAAACCCGGTCACAAATATCTCCATTCCGGGCTCTGTTTTTACTTCTTGCTAAGTTTAGAAGTCGCATTTCGCTGCTTTTAGTCGTCTTGCTGAGTTCTCATTTTAATGAGGGTTTGTCAGCACTCTCATTTTGGTAGTGGAAGCTTCCATTTTGTGAGGAAGGGGTGTTGGTTTCTTCCTAACATGGAGAAAAGTCTGCAGAGTTTGAGGGTGGGGGATGGGGCCACATTCATGCTGAACATTACCATTTTGATTGCTTTGATGCCATTTTTGGAGGGGGAGGGGATACAATACCCTACTCGACAGAGCACAAAGATGTTTAATCACTATATAGAATCAAATCAGATACTTTCTTCTAGCCAGGCAAATCTGCCACTGCGTGATACCTAAAGCTGTTAGTCCTTTTATGGTGTAAAAGAAGCAAGTTGTTGACTCCAGTTCTCCTCAATGGTGCAGATTTTTTTTCACTGCAACAATGCGTTTGAATGGTGGAACCTGTCAACGTTTTTATTATTCTAAGTGCATTTAGAGAACATGGCTGCAGTGATTTATCTTGCACTGAAAATAATCCAAAATCGTTCCTCAAGTAGTAAACATATACATTTATATTTATTAGGTGTAATGCTGGTATATTAGAGCAGAAACACATGTACTGTATATGGGTTATTTTAAAGATATTGGCTTTGGGTAAAGTTTTTAATAAAACAAAATGCTTTCTAGGAGGAAGAAAGTACCTGCGTCAATACTGCGTGTCAGGAGTTTTTTTTTATAGTAAGGAGTTGAGAACAAAGTACAGTAGCTTGAGATATTGTGTATTTATTTATGACCTACTACACATCTAGTCTGTGGTAACTAGTATTACATAAAATCACCATAGAAGTAGAAAATGGCTAAGAAATAAAAACGAGTGTCTGTCACCTAAAAAAGTATTTTCCCCTAGTTTGTATTGGAAAGGTATTTTCTCTTATTGCAACTTAGAATTAAGTTTTACACATCTTCTACAATTATGTTCTGAAGGTATTTTATTTGGTAAGTTTACAGCAATACTTGATTGTGAAACATATATTGACAGCAGATAAGAACCACTTGGCTAACCTAAAGTGCCCATTCTCCTGTCCACTCTGAAACCTCAGAATCTTTTAGATCCTTTGGTTTGATATTTCATTAATGAAATGTGTAGTACCCTATTGATTGGTTTGCAGATTTTACAGTGTAACACCTGTGTAATTCAACAAGCATTTATTATCTGTAAAATAAGCAACACAAAGCCCATGTGTTTTGTACCAGCTATCGCAGCTAGAGATACCCTTGTTCCTGTGTTATTGTAATTGTTTTAAAAGGTGTACTTTATGGTAGAGCTGTATCATTGCAAAGTAATGAGCTTTGGCACAATGCTTCATTTGCATTTATATGTTTTGCTCTAGAAAGCTTTTTTTGTTAACTTCTTATACGTGATGCAGGTTAAGCAGTTGATTTTGAGTTTTATGCCATCTCAGGCCTGGTGAATTTTATTTTATTTTTTGCTACAAACAATAGTTAAAAAATGTAGCAACATGAGTGCAGAATTTAATTGGAGCAAGTTTTGTAAGTTTTCAATGGGAGTAAAGGTGTGCTAAAGCTTAGTACCCTGCTGTGGATAGGGGCCTAAGAGCCATTTCCAGTGTTTTTACATATTTGAAAGTAAATTGACTGATAACTGATATTGGTCTTCAATACTATGGGGGAGATTCACGTACATACGGTACCGGTTATTGTACCGTGATCATGCGTTAAACTGCTATTTCAGGCAATGGCATTTTATGCAGGATCGCGGTGCGACAACACGTATCGGAAGTTAGTTGGTTAGTAAATACTGGGGAATGCTTTTATATTCCTCTGTGCTAAAGAAGTTAATCACTGAGAACAGAGATAAAAATATGCATCTGTAAAATACATTATATGACACTATTGTAAACGTTACCTTATCATAATTCGCTGAACGTAAAATGAACATTCATCATAAAAGAAAAGATTATTTGGATATCTTTATCAATATAGTAGCAGACCATAATTGCCTTTTTTTTCCATTTTAAATTAGTCGGTAAAGTAATTGCATGCTTGACCTATGTAAAGAAAAGATTTTTATTTTACTTATTTATTGTTCTTAATCAATTTTGTTTTAAATAAAACCAAAAACTACTTAAGATATATTGGATGGGAAAATGATACCTCCATGTATACAAAAATATTTTGATGTAATACTTTGACAAAGACACTTTACAACTTTAATAATCAACTATACTAACATTAAGGTGTCCAATTTATGAGTACGTAGTGAATATTTAAGCTGATATAAATCCCCATACTCGTGTATCAAGATATTAGAATTGTAGTAAAGCTAAAGAAAATACGCACACAGTTTTGTTTCCTTACTTAATATATTTTTAATTACTTTTAAAATATAAGCTTGAAAACCTAACTCCAAGCATAGGAATGTTAAATAGCATTCATTGTATTCACAATATTATTAAGTTTGAGCCCAGAGGGGCAAATTAATAAGATAACCACATGTGAAGCTATTACGTACTATAAGGTGCTGCATATTCCACTTTTAGAATAAAGTTAGAAACCAAAGTGGTTATTCAGATTTTAAAAAGTATAAAGCATTAAAGGTATAGTTAATTGAATGTTCCATTACAAAGGAAACCATAGTAAATGTTACAAAGGCTGCAGAGATGAATGGAATTTGGGGATATGCATGACCTTGGGATATAAGTTGCCTACTACTGTGTTCTAGGTTACATTCGCAGGAAATTATTCCTAAATAAGAAAATAATGTTTTTGCATGACCAACATTGTAATGATCAATATAACATTATATAAACAATTAATAAAGTTTTTTTATTTTTTTAAACTGGTTAGAGATTTATGCATGTTTTTATTGCTTTTCACAACCTATTTGAACCTATGAATGTCAATGGGATGCTCTGTTAGCTTGAAAGTAATAGATGCTCAAAATAGTAAACAATCCGTCATGGACAAAATAGCCTTTGTAAAAGTTTCAAAGGTAAAACCCCCCCACAAAAAAACTACTTTTGAGATGTAGCATTGGAGTATAAAATCAGACACACGTATCAGGATTTGGCCAAGATACATTTAGCACTAATCGCGGATATCACACTTCATTCCAGTTTTATTGCCATTGAATGGCTGTTATTACTATATCGAGGAGCAGTACCGCACCTATGCGCTTGGTGAATATCCCCTATACAGGAGGGCCCATGCATGCGGCAAGTTCCATTCTAAGGGACCGCCGCAAAGTGAAAATCGCCGGAAAATGGAGCCGGCAATTTTCGGTGTGTGCGCATGCGCAGACCGGCAATTCGCCCTTCTATGCATGCGCAACCTCGGAAAACCCCTCATTTTGCGCATGTGCTTCCTCGGACCTGCCAGTTCGGCGCATGTGCAGACATGGCGGCCCCCTTATCGGTATCGGCGGATCGCCGAGAAGCGGGGCCTTGCTGTAGTGTGATATTATTCTCCATATGAGAATACTAATGCATTAGTTCATACCCAAGATCTTTTTCAAGCTTCCTCCAACTTCCTGTTACATGAACTACAAAATTATCCTTGATTTATATAGTATGTTGTCTACTCCACTTTTGTTTGTCTTTATTTTTTGATATCCACAGCAGGTGATGTACAGTACTGTTGGTAATGAAGCCTTTGTATGGATTAGTTGGGAGATAATTTATTGCAGTTTAATACTTGTATGTATATCTTTTTATATAGCGCCCACAGTGTACTCAGCGCTTAACACAGGCAATACAGTACAGGGAAATCTAATACAATAAGAGCAACAAAGTCAGACAATAGGAATGCAAATCCCTGCCCCGGAGAGCTTAGTCTATGTGGTATGTTGGGAAACTGAGACCGCAGATGAGGTAATAAGTGCAGTAAATGGCAGTGCTTAGCAGGAGTGACTGTGGGACAGTAGCTATAAGTCCAGGCTATTGGGATGCTTCATTTAAGAGGTGGGTTTTCAAGTTTGTCTTGAAGGTGGGGAAAGAAGGTGCTTCACTTATACTGAGTGTGTTCCACATATAAGGTGCTGTGAGGGAAAAGGGTTTAAGCAAGAGCTGTAGAGGTGAGAGGGGTGGAAAGCATACGAGCAGGAGCATAGCAAGAGATCAAAGCTGCTATGTAGGAATGAGCAGATGAGTGGAGAGCCTTAAAGGTAAGGAGAACTTTGTAGGTGATCCAAAATTTTATGGGAAGGCGTTTAAGGAGGCGTTGAGCGGATACCATTTTGGGAGAAAATGAAATTATTCTAGCTGCTGAATTTTGGATTGATTGCAGGGGAGAAAGGTGTGAGGCCGGGTGGCCTTGTTAGAAGTATGTTTCAATAATCCAGACAGGAGAGGATAAGGGCATGCATCAGAGTTTTAGTAGTAGTTTGACAGAGGAAAGGGTGGATCTTGGCAATATTACAGAGAAAGAAGCGACACATTTTGGCCATGCTGTGAATGGAAATGAAAGAGAAGAGTCAAATGTCACTTCTAGGTAACATGTTTTGGTGACAGGATAGATGGTAGTACTGTTTACTGTGATGGAAAAAGGGGATATTAGGCCAGATTTAGGGAGAAATATGAGGAGTTCTGTTTTAGACATTAAGTTTAAGGCGGTGGAGCACCTTCAACAAGTATATAGCCAGGAGGAATTCTGAGAGCTGGGACTGGATTGCAGGAGTGAGGGTAGGGGTGGATAGATATATCTGCGTATCATCTGCATAGAGATGATACCTCCGGCTTAAAGAGTTGACGAGGTCACCAAGTGTTGGTGTGTAGAGAGAGAAAAAGAGAGGTCCCAGAACAGGGCCTTGAGGTACACCAACGAACATATCAACAGAACATGAAGACATGTTGGCAACCGAGACAGAAAATGTGCGATGACAAAGTTAAAATGAGAATCAGGATAGGACTTTGTTGCAGATACTAAGGGAGTTTAGAATATGCAGGACAAGAGAATGATTGACCGTATCAGTCACAGTCACTGGTCATTCGGTGACTGTGACTGATAAACTTACCATGTCGAAATGTAATTTCAATAACCATGTACATGTTAAGTAGAATGGTTCTAACAATAGCTCACATAATGATGGATTTTTGGGTGTGAACAAATTTTGTTCTTGGAATTATGTGTTTCACAATATGTTGTGTGCAGAATTCACCATGGTGGTATTTGTGCTATTGATTCAACCAATGAATGACTGGTTAATAACATATTGTTAGTCATCAAATTTCAGTAAGACATTGAGCACAATTGATATTTTATTTACAGTATTTTAGAGGAAACCGACATCATTGTCATACCAAATAAACAAAAATATTTTGTGGAGTAAGGCCGATACCTGAGTAAATATTTCTGCAAGAGTTTTAAAGTACTATAGCAGTGATTAGAGCAGAGGTTTAAAGTAATACTTAGAACATTTTAAACACCAAGAAAACTACTGGGAAACTAGAAAAAAAGTATGTGATCAGTAGAAAAAAGAAACAGTAAAAGTAATTAAAAAAAAAATATATTTTTTTTAAGAACCGACTAAATTAAACTTTTTTTTTTTTTTATTAGATTACCCTGCCTAGTTATGGGGAGAGAACTTTTTTCTTAATTTTGAAAAAGCATGCAAACAGTTCACTTAGTGTTTGGAAATTAAAACCTCTTCAAAATTAACAGGTTTAGGGCCTCATGCAGAGAGCAGCGCTATTAACAATCTCGCCATTTTCCGGCGAAAATCGCGCTAAAAACAGCCGAAAATGGCGAGGTATGAAAAAAGCGCCATTTTTTTTTTCTATTTATAAATCTCGCCGCGCGGCTGGCGAGAACCTACATCTCGCCAGTCTGAAAAATATCCAAATTCAGAAAGGCGCGCTCGCCATCTAGCGGCTGTTTTTGGCGCGATTTTCGTCAATTTTCTCCGCTAACTAAAGTTGGCAAGAAGCAGGAGCTCGCCGGCTATAGGGGGAAAAAAAATGCGCGATTTTTTTTTCTCCCTTTCAGCTGCGCGCATTTCCTCATTTACAATTCTCCACATGCAGTAATGCTAAAAATAGCGGATTTCGCCCATTTCTGCATATGGAGAATAAAACTCCATTAAAGCTACTTTTTCTTAAACTCTCCAATTTATTCTAGCGCTGCTCTCTGCATAGGCCCCTTAGTTTTTAGTGAGGACACTGGTGTTCATCATTGATTTTAGTTTTTCTCCCTAATGCAATTTGGCTGTGCAATCATGAGGATTTCATCATGAATGTGCTTGCACCTGTGCAGGCCAGAGGACCAAAACAGGAAGGGCACAGACATATCGCCAAGGGAACTGAAACTTTTTCAAGTTTCAGGTTGAAATCTGATCCAGTTTAACAATAACAAATTATATAAAAAAATTCTTTACCTTCATGGGTTTGAATGCCATGGTATCTCTCCTAATAATCATTATGTATTATGAACAAAGAAAAAGAAAGACCATGCATTGCATGGCCTGGAACAAAGTAGAAAACAAAAACAAACTAGACACCGCTAAGGGTGAGAGTCTTTGTTTAAGGTAAAAGATTTACTACAAAAAGGCAGACACAATTTGATGCGTAAGGTGGAACCTTGGATTCATTAGATTAGTTAGATGTTGAGTTTTGTCTTTTTTAGATTGTTGTAGAAGTGTAATTTTGACTTGAGTAAAGCTTAAAAATTGAGGAGGTACATACTGCAGTCTTTTTTAAAGCACGTTTTATTTAACCAATTGGTGTCTTACAAACATATATAAATAAATATTTAATGGTTTTGTTTTTCTTGCTCAGTGCTGGGAAGACTGCATTGAATTGAGAAATTATTGCAGTTAAGGGTAAAATCAAAGCTTACTTTTTGTGAGCTATACTTATACAGTATATTGCATTCGACAACCTCACACAAAGCCTAACTGACCACTTCCACCTTGAGTAAAGGGTTCATTCACACAATTCTCCAAACTATTCAAAAGTTCTGACATATACCCACATTATACTAACAAACCACATTTTATTTCAAAGAGCTTGAATTTGACGTTCTCTAGAATACGAAATTTGTTCATGAATTGTTTTTTTTTATTTTTCTATAGTTTGTAATAAATTGTAGAAATACAAAAAAAAATTAACTGAGGTTGCAGCATTCAGAAACAGAAACGGCACCTGTTTGATCAGGAAGCTATTATTCATTTCCCCAGATACACAATGGTTAAGTTAGTTAATGCATTCTAATTATAATGGGACCTATCACATGCTCATCCCTCAATTTGTATTCCCAGTATGAATGCATAGCAAGTAATTTGAAGTAATATTTCTGAATCCTTTTTTTTTTTTTTTGCAGTTGACCTGCATTTGGTAACACCCGTTGTTGACTTGTTGGTATTTATGAATTAATCACAAGTATATTTTTCACTGTATAACCCTGTTCTTTTAATGTAACCATGTATTTATTATAACTCTGTGCCCAGGACATACTTGAAAACGAGAGGGAACTCTCAATGCATTACTTCCTGGTAAAACATTTTTATAAGTAAAACTTACGTCATTTAGGTTTTTAGTTACTCTTAGGTAAGCAAAGAGATGGGTAATATAGTGAAGCTATCGTAATAATCAAAATGGGAAGTTTATTCTTAAATTTATCAAAATATTGCATTATCAGCAAATTTTAAATGGGTACATTTGCAGTGTGAAAAGTTACATTTCTAGTGAGTATAAACTTTTTTTGAATTTGTGTTTGTTTTTGGAAGGGATCACTCATTGAGTTATTAGCTGCAAAAAAACCCAGCTGTTTATTAGTATGTTTGACCATGACACATTTAGAAAAGTGAAATTATTTGTTGAGCCCTAATTTTGTTTTACGAGTTGGTGATTATGATATGATATGCAATGTCTTAGTTTACACCATATCATACATTTCTTGGAAAAACGAGACAAGAAGTATTGAAGTGAATTCAAATCAATAAAGCTAAAGGGTAGAAGTTTGCTAATCAATATAACATGGCTATCGTAAATGGTGTGTGTGACCACAATGTCAAAAAGGTGGAAGATTCTGAATGGGGAAGTGCATGCAAATACCATAGACTTAAAATTAGAACAAAGAATTCAAACATAATTAATTTTTTCCCTTATTTTATGGAATGGAATTATATAAGCTTCATCTAATCGTGTTCACCCTGCATTAGATTCTTGTTGGAAACATCTTGATAATTTTTTATTGGGTTTTCAAGCAGATATATACAGATCATAAAACATTCAAGAGGGGGTATTAGGGAAGGGGGGGGGGAGTGGGTACATAAAAAGAAAAAGGGGAATTAGGGGAGGGGGGGGGGGGACGGGAGTGCAACAGCATCCTGGTCAATCAACAATTCTTAATACTTTATACAGTTTTTAAGGTTGAGTGGTGAGTATAAATATCGTGTGACAGCTTCTCCGGCTGGAATAAAAAGCCGATCTGAGGGCCTTGAATAAATATAGATAGAACATAATAGGTGTTCTTTAGGGGGGGCGCTGGGGATACACATGGGCTTTTTAAGGAGGGAGAGTGAAACTATTTGAACACAGGTGTTATAGGCTTAGAGAATCCAGATCAATATGTGGACTATCTGCGTGAGCTTTCCAGGGAAGCCAAACTTTATGGAAATTGTGGTATGTCTCGTTAATGCAGCTCGTCAGTTTTTCCATCATACATATAAACCACAGCTTGTTTCTAATAGACAGAATTGGTGGGAGTTTGTCCTGCTTCCAAAGACTTGCAATGGTGCATCTTGTCGCAGTGGTGATATGGCTAATTAGTTTACTTGTAGCCCTTGTGTGTACCGGGAGTGGTTTGTTTAGAAGAAACAACCAAGGGTCCATGGGAATCTCTGAACCAAAGATCCGCTGGATCCAGGACATCACCTGTCTCCACAGGTCATGCACCTTGGGCCAGGACCACCACATGTGTAGAAGGGTGGCTTCTTCACCGCAGCCTTTGGGGCATAGGGGAGAGTAGCCCGGGACATATTTAGCAATATTCTCGGGGGTGTTGTACCAGCGAGTCATAACTTTATATGCGTTCTCCCGGATAGTTGAGCAAATAGAGCTTTTAGCCACTGATTCCAAAATCTTCCAGTCGTCGGCCTCCAGCTCCTCCACAGATCGCTCTCCCACTTTTCATAAAATTAAGCTTATCATGGGATTCTGCAGCTGGAAGGGAGAATAGGCCATATAACTTTGAGATTAACCTCTGGTGGGAGTCTGCTCCCTGGCAGAGCTTCCCAAACAATGAGATCGGTTCAGTGGGCTTAATTTTGGCATAGAAGGCCCTAATCTGGAGATAACGAAAAATCTCACCCAACCGGAAACCTTTGTCCTTTACCAGTTTGTCAAAAGGGTCGATTTTGAGATCGTGGCTAATGTCAAAAAGTCTGTTAGTGTTTGTTTGTCTCTAATTTGCTAACATTTGTTTGGAACATCCTGGGGAAAAATCCTTGTTCCCAAAAATGGGAGTCATTAAAGAGTTTGGGCTACTAAGCTTGTATTTAAACTTAAGTCTGTCCCACATTCTGAGAGAGTGTGTGATTGTTTGCAAGGATGGGTGAGTCAAAAGACCCACTCGGGAGGGAAGCCAGAGATTCTTATCTATGGAGGTTGATTTGTATAAAATGGGTTTCTCTCGAAGCGCATCTCCTTGGTGTGCCAAGCTACCAATTGACTAGCTTGTGCTGCCCTGTAGTAAAAGCATAAACAGTGGAGTGCTAGGCCGCCTGTTGTAGTGTGTCTAGTTAGCAACCTATGATTGAGTCTGGGTCTCTTGTTCCAGATAAATTTAGAAACTAAAGACTGGAGTTTGACTATAGCTGAGGGTTTGGAAAAGATAGAGCAGCCTTGGTAGCAGATTCATCTTTACCGATTTGGACTCTCCCCACCCAGGATATATTACATTTGGTCCATACCAAGAAGCCGGCCTTCAGTATTTTCAAAATGTTGGGGTAGTTCGTCTGGTAGATGGAGTCATAGTCCTTAGTTAAAAATACTCCTAGATATTTCAAAGAGGATTGTTGCCATTTGAAATAGAGCTTGATTAGTTTGACTGTTTCCTGCCTTAAATTGATATTTAAAGCCTCTGATTTGCTGTTAATTTTAAAACCGCATAGTTTGTTGAAGGTGGCGAGTTCATTGAACAGGTTTGGAAGGGTTGTTGGAGGTTTGTTACCGTTACAATGACATTGTCGGCAAATAGGGCTATTTTGTAGGATTGTCGTTCCCCCCCCCCCCCATCTCCAGACCTAAGTTGTTAAAATGTTGTCGGATACATGCCGCTAGAGGCTCCATACAGAGGGCAAAAATAAGAGGGGATAGGGGACACGTTTTATTTCAAATTGGGATGAAGTGAAACCTTGGCTTTTAACACTCGCTGTGGGATTGGAATAGAGGGCCATAACTGCTTTAAGAAAAATACCTGAGAAACCGAAAGCCTTCAGTGTTCCCTCTATATATACCCAGTCATTGTCAGCGGCTTGCCTGCCTGGGATAAAGTCCACCTGGTTGGGGTGAACGAAAGAAGGGAGAATCTTTACAAATCTATTCGCCAATATCTTGGAAAAAATGTTTATATCCGTTTTGATCAGAGATATTGGGCGGTAGCTCTCACAGGCTGTGTGGTCCTTCCCCTTGTGGATAAGGGAGATAGAGGCTTGCATCATACTCATGGGGAAAACATCATCTGCCATGATAGCATTGAACAATAAGAGCTGGTGAAGGGAGAGGGAATCACTGAATTTTTTATAATATAAATTTGAAAACCAGTCTGGGCCCGGGGCTTTTGAAGCTTTTAAGTTTTTAATAACCAATTCATGAACTTCTAATGTTCGCTGGTTGAGGGCTTCTTTTTGAGTCTCTGAAAGGGAGAGCAATTTGGCGGCTTGAAGATAACTTATTTTAGCCCCTGACTGCCAGAGTAATATAGCACTTTTTTCACATTATACCATTTGGAATAATCTTGGAATTCTCCCACTATTGCTTTCGGGTTTGAGGTTAGGGAGCCTGATTGCGTTCTAATTGACTGAATACTGTAGGAAGACTGTCTATTTCGTAATTTGGCTGCCAAGCGGGAGTCCACTTTATTAGCTTTCTCGAAAAACTTTCTCTTTGACCAATTTAGAGACTGTTCTGCTCTAGCAGTTAGAAACATATTGAGCTCCGCTCTTGATTCATTAAGAGTTTGCAATTTGGCAGAGGACTGGTTATTTTTATGGAGCATCAATCTCATCTGTCGGGCTCTCTTTCTATTCGAGGCCAAAGATATAAGACAGCCCCTTATCGTTGCTTTGTGCGCCTCCCACAATACTGCCAATAATGACACAGAGCCCACATTAGTCAGAAAAAAGCTTCTATTTCCCTGTTGAGTGCACCCTGTACCTCAGGGACCTTGAGAAGAGATTCATTCAGTCTCCAAGCTGCTCTGGGCATCTTAGTATTCAAATTTGTGATTGTGGAGTCCACTGGGGCGTGGTTTGACCAGGTTATACTGTAAATATTTGAGTTGTTGACCTGTGGAATCAGGCTTGCACTCAGAGAAATATAGTCTATACGTGAGTATGACTGGTGTGGGGATGAGTAGAAGGTGTAGTCCCTCGTCTGGGGGTTAAATTCCCTCCAGATATCTACCAAATTAAGGGATAGAAGGCCACGTTTAAGGGCCTCTTACCTCCTGGGGCCTAGAATTCACAGGGTCAGGTTTCGACGGGGTGGGGGGGGGATTTTTCTAGGGCTGAGTTCATAGCGAGGTAGAAGTCTCCCCCCCCAGAATAATTTGGCCCTTTGCCATAATGCCATAATACCTAGTGCCGTGAAAATAGAATCAACAAATTTGACACTGTTTTCGTTCGGGGCATATACTGTAGCTATAGTTATATCTCTTCCATATAATTCTCCGACCAAAATCATATCTACCGTCCCCGTCTACTTTATTAGTTTTGTGAGTGAACAGAATCTAATTGTGGAAGAGTATAGCCACTCCCCTTTTTTTTATCCGTTGTGGAGGAAAAAGAGACGTCTTTGTAAGATCTGTTAATAGGGCAGTTTAGACCCTTTACATTTAGCGAGATTACTTTAAGTGACATTACTAGTTTGAGTATGCTTCGCTGGTCGGTCTGGTTGAATTATCACATGCGGCACCTTGGAACATTTGTCAAATTTGTCACCTAATGGCTGGACCAGAGCATGGGGTAGGGGTGGGGTTGAAAAATTGAACCAAAACGAGGGGGACAGGAAAAATTGGAAAAGAAAAAAAACGTGAGCCTGGATGTGTCCAGAGACATTGTCCTATTGCTCACCTGCTCTTGAGAACAACATTTGGGTGGGAGGGGGTGGGAGGGGACGACGACAAAAAACAAGGGCAACTGTTTTTCTGAGAACACAGACATATATTTGTTGGTAGTGGCCGAGACCCAGGAAGGTCCGTCTACCCACGCTCCGACCCCTTGGCCTCCTTGGGATTTGGGCCTGTTATAACAAACGATTCTATACCTACAACAGTAACATGGGTTTTGCTTATAAACCAATAATAGCCTAATAAATTGAAATGGATCACTTATAACTCCAAGTTCCGCATGGGGGATTAAACTATTTAAGGCCTGTATAATGTTGTTATGTATAAAATGCAGTTACACGAGCAGGTGTAGTATAGTGTCCGGTATCCTCACGACAACAAACTTGATAGAGATAAGGACATTCGGAGTAAATGACTGGGTATTGCTTGACAACTGGTAGGGTTATATGCACAGCAGAGGAGAGTTAAATTACATCTGGAGCCCCTTGACCACATAGAAGTCCTACCTATGTCTCCGGTTAGTCCCGGTTCGTCGGGATGCAGCTTCTGATCGCCAAAGTCAGTTCTGGAGCTGATTCATACACTCCCAGTGTATCGGGTTCTCCGTGCTGTTGCGTTGCTGTCAGGTGTGGTGCTGCTCAGAATCCAACCGCCGTCTCGTCAAGGGTCAGATGACGCGTGTAACCGACACCGGAACCTGCATCAACCGTTGAAGCGCCACTCCAATCGGGAGAATTGCACAATGAAAAAAACTAGATTGGTTGGACAGCTATCCAGACAAAAAGCACCAAACAGTTCACCGGGTAGTATAAAAATAAAATGTTTTTTTTTATTGGGTTACATATTAAAAAACAAAAAACATACTAGGGACAGAACAGGGACAAAACTCCTCCCACGCGTTTCACGCTACACAGCGCTTTCTTAAGGAGTCTAAACTTGAAAACATAATGCAGATTAGTAATCTGTTGAACCATTGATATAAACTCAATCACATAATAGTTAGGGTATAAACACATATTATAACAGTTCAATATTTAGTATTTTCATGGTTGATCCTCTCATAATAGACCTTCAGAGGTCCGCGGGTCAGGCAGCTCCCCATCTTCAACTCTAGGTGCTCAGGTCTATATCACGCCTTGTAAGGGTCGATCTATTTAGAGGGCCCCCTTCGGTATTGGGGGTCCAGGGCATGGGGGAAATATAAGTCGGTAAAGTTTAGAGAACTACCTGAAAAAAGTGGAGAGGTCACGTGGTTGGAAATGGATCCAGCGTGTGGCTTAGGGTTTTGGCCCTTCGGTGGTTGTTTCGCTGTGGATTCCCTGTGAGGGGGTCTCCTAGGGGGAATTGTTAACCAGGAAGGGTTCAAGGCTGAAGGACTTCCGCCGCCTGCAGCAGGTCCAGAAGGGAGGGAGCCCAGACCCAGGTGGTTGAGAAATGTCTCACCGTTGTCCGGATCCCTGAGCGTCTGTGGTCTTCCATTTTTATCTACCTTCAGCCCGAAGGGGAAAATCCATCTATATTTGATGTTGTTTCTTAATTTCGCCGTCACCTCCCGGAGGTTTCTTCTTTTGGCCAGCGTGGAATGCACCAAGTCTATATACCTGTAGCGGTATGTTTTGAAATTTGAGGTCCCTGGAGTTCCTTGTCGCCGTGTTGAAGGCCTCTTCGGTTTTGAAATAATGGAATCTTAGTACAACATCCCTTGGCCTATCTCCTGGTTGGGGCTCATTATTGGCGCTCTGTGACATCTGTCTGGGGTCAGAGACTCCTCTGTAAAATCCGGGAGGGTTGTTGATAGCCATTTGCTCACGAAACCCTCAATATCTGTTTCAGATTCTGGGATCCCCGAATCCGGAGGTTGTTGCGACGATCTCTGTTCTCAGCATCTTCCTGTCTTTCCTTGACCTCCATGAGCTGGGCTTTCACCTCTTTAAGGTCAGAGTCCATAAGAGATTGTCTGTGATAGTGGCGTCTACCTTGTTTTATAGGGAGCTGTTGCGTTCCACAAGGGAAGAGATCTCTTCTTTGAGATCTTTCACTTCCGTTTGCAATAAAGATTCGATTTTATTGTAAAAGATAAGCAAGTCTGTATTGGTAGAGAGATTGGTCCGTGGGGAGAGTAACCTCTAATTGGACGTTATGTGGTGGTGGCTGGCCATGTTTTCTGAAATACTCTCGCAGCTCACTTTTTTTATTTCTTTTTTTTCTTTTTGGTAGATTTAGTGATTTTTGAGGCCATGGTAGCTGGGTCTCGTGTGAGATATGGTTTAGATTTATAGAGTTAGTTAAGGCTAATTTGCTGACATCTATCTATATATTTCTCAAACCGTCGTATGCTTGTCTGCCTGTCCTGTGTCTCCCTGTCCCTAGGGGCAATCGCATTGGACCTTTGGCCCGTCACTCCGCCTCAGGCCAATGAGATGGCTCCCTTGGCCCGCCCGCCCCCGCACACCTCTCATTGGCCTGCGGCCAAAACACTGACATCACTGCCACACTCTCCCACCCCTCACTGAGCTTTGGGAATGCTTCATAGCACCTAACCCTCACTGCTCTGGGAGATTTGGGAACGCTACACAGCACCTAACCCTCACTGCTCTGGGACGACGCTTCACAGCTCTCAACCCACAAAACCCTCACTGCCTGCTACCACCAAAAGAACTGCGGAATCAGGTACAGACTCTTCGCTATATAAATATTGTTTTCACCACTGCAACATTCCCCACCCTCACACAACAGCGCACAATCACCTCCACACACCACACGCTCACGGAGCGCACACCGACGGCCACCGCCTCTTAACAACCCCGCCTCCCCCACCAATGCAGACCACGACCGCACGCCACACCTCTCCCGGTACCGCAGCCCCTCTACGACCCGCACACACTCCGGCCTACCCTGCCAACACACCTCCCCTTCACCTCAACACAACCACGCCGGAGCGCACCTTTACCGCCAAAACACGACACACCCCCAGCAAACAAACACACACTCTGCTAGCTACTCACTTTCACCGCCACAGAACCACATCGACACCGGACAACGCACGCATCTCCTCCGGAGGCCGCAACACCCACCCACACAGAGCACGAACCCCCCCCCCCCCCAGCCCACATCACCCTCTGATACTCACACATCGGCACCGGACAACGCACGCATCTCCTCCGGAGGCCCAAGAAGAACATTTTGATAACTTAGCAACCGTAACAAGTAACATACACTTTGCACAATTGGCCTCAGATACATGAGTTTTATACTGTTCTTACCTTCAAAACACACTTTGGAAAAAAATTACATAACCTTCACATGCAATTGCAAGGTTGCAATACACATTATAATACAACATTTACACATAATTATTCAGGGTTCACATCCCGGGCAACGCCGGGTCTCTCAGCTAGTAGGTTTATAAAGAAGGAAGCCAGGGGTGTTCGTGGAGCATGGGTTTCAAGACGCCATTCTAGCTTGATCTGCTCAGTCTCAGTCGTGTATAGAGCCCTTTTTTGGGGGGATACATAGTCTCCTGTGGTACGTCCCAAGAATACAGGTTTTTATAGTTATATATGTTTGTGTCTTCCACTTCAATGGGGAGGGGTGGGTTCTCCCTTGAGGGGGTTGAGTCCTAGTTTGTAGGATCTCAATTAGAGTGTTTATATCAGATTGTAGATTGTGGGGTAGTTACTGAGTGTTCGTCGTTGTCTTTTATTCTTTTCTCAGACCCAGTCTTAGCCTTAATGTGATCTTCCACAGTGTCCTAGAGGCCTGTGGCGGCTCACCACCATGGACTCTGGTGTAACTGTATAGGGAGGGGGGGGAGGGGGTTCTGCTGTAGCCCAGATGCCTTCTAGAGGACTCAAAGCAGTGAATAGCCGGGGAGGGGGGGGGGGGGGGGGGTAGTAGAGGAATTCAACCCAGCAAGATGGCTGCTCCTGCGTTATTGGGGCCTCAGCAGCGACTGCGCCTGGCAGCAGCCGACAGCCGAGAGCTCTCCCCAGTGCCGGCGTGATGGTCCCCGACCTGGAGCCTCCCCACGCCACGTTCGGCCCCCTCACCTGGATTGTCCGCTTTAGGCCTCGTGGGATGACCCGCACAGAGTGCAGCTCCAGCCCCCCACTCCCTGCCCCACTCGCGCTCACCCGACCAGCAGCCGGTATCGGTCCGAGCCCAACGGAGACTCCAGGGGGGCCCATCCTCATCAGGTGCTCTCCGATCAGTCCCGGCTCTCCCAGGTCAGTAGGGCTGCGTGAGTCCTGTGGCCATCTTGAGCATCCTAAGGGCTCTTAATGCGGGGAGTTCGCCCGGAGTTTTCTGCCTGGGGGGGCGGTAGCCGGGAGGTCCCCGGGTCGGACGAAAGCAGCCAGTCAGCTATGGAGGACTAATCCCCCGAGATTGGGGTTGCTCAGGAAATTTTTTGGGTGCTGCTATGGGGTATTATGCCTAATTTGGTTCAGGGATTGAGGAGCTGAGCAGAGTTGAGACTGCACAGCTCCGTGTCCTGGCCACGCCCCAGTTTCTCACATTTTTATTGTACCTATGGTTAGTCTCTGTATATATTGGTCTGATATGACCTTATTTTTTTTTGTAACCAGCTTTTGTTCTGTAGTACCAATTTCCACTTTGTTTTGCAAAACTGTTGATGTGGCTCCTCTGTAAGCTGTTGAAATAGAATATGTACATGTGTATTGCTTTTCTTGCACATTCAACACCTTGTTCAGTATGTATGCTGTGAATGTAGTGCTCTATGCCAGGGAAGCTTCTGAGTCCCATTAAAATAAATGCAATTCAGAAGCTTCCTGCATATACTGTGTAGTGAAGCAGCTTCACAGTATATTGTGTACACAATACTTAGACTTTTACATTTAATTTGCAAAAAGTGAAAAGATTAATGGGAGATTCATGAAGGTCCGTTGCGGGTTAACTAATCTGATCCATTGTTAACAGCTATTCAAGTCAATGGCATTTAATGCAGGAAATAATCAACCTTATTTCATATATCGCTTTTCACCCAATGGAACTCAAAGCGCTTCACAAATATAGTATAGTGCGCGGTACGCAGCGCAGGAATTTTTAGACACCGTCCCTGCTCAGATGAGCTTACAATCTATGTTTTTGGTGCTTGAGGTACAAGGACTTAAAGTGACTTGCTAGAGGTCCCAAGGAGCCGACACCCGGAATTAAATTGAAACCAGGATCCCCTGATTCAAACTCCATGTCATTGTTTACAGTCCGTGTCTTGACTGAGCCACGTTGCCTGTGCAGCTGACCTTTCTTGAGTCCCTCTGAGAGCATGCTACAAAATATCATGCAAAAAAGTTCACAATTTTACAAACCCTCTTTGAAATGGAAACTACAAGTAAAAAGTGTATTTGTAGAATTTCTAATATTTGGTAGCTTAAAATCGTCTTCGATGTGTCATTTTTCTTCAGAAATATATTATCTTCAAATTTTTTTCTAATGAAATGGGACTTTTTACACTTTTACTTTATATCACTGATTTAATTAAGAATAAAAATGTCAAAATTAAGGGAATATGTCATGTGAATTAGCCCTTTAAAGCTGCAGACCAAGCAATATCCTATCCTACGTGTGTTTTTATAATAAATCAGTTCTGTACTATGAGAAAATACTTGTAGCATTTTTTTTAAACCACTGAGAATTACATTTTTTATGTATTATAATGTAACAAGCCTTTTTTGTTTCTATAGCAACCATTTACATAGTCACATCCCCTTCCTCTTCTGAAACGGGCTGTGGCACACCCCTTTTTGAGCCCTGCCCTCTCTCTAGCAGTGCACCAATTGTATCTAGAGACTGCCTGGTCACATGATCTTCCCCACAGAACTTTGCGTCTTTGGTCCTCTTCTGCTGCACTGACAGCCATTTAGTGAACCCAAGAGCTGAATGTTCGCCGATCAATCGGCATCTTAACTAATTACTTATCATTGTGTGGATTGTATTGATGCAAATATTAAAGGGGATTTTTTTTTTTTAAACGGCAATTTGGACTGTATTATATACCGAATAGATAATTTTCACTACACAGTTTTAAAAGCTAGATCTTATTAGGCTGCACTTATAGCAACGCGACGGAGCGACAGCGCTACCAAAAAGCTAGTAGTCAGTGGTATTTGATTTTTGAAGAGACGGTCTCCACATGTGATTGGCTATAAGCCAATCAAGGAGCTTCTCCGCCCGTCTGCCTTCCCCATTGCTGACGTCACTGGCCTTGTAGCAAGCGACGTCTCCAAACAACAAATTACAGCTATCGCAATGGCGACGGGTGACGTCATCGGTCGCGTCGCCATCTGTTTAAGTGCAGCCTTTTTTGTCTGATAAGGGATATTCTAGTTAATCAACATATATTGAGTTTCAACTCCCTGAGGTCTTTCCTCAACAGTATATCTATTTAATATTGTCTTAGAAGGAAATTCTTAAGTTCTCTTTCCTGTGGGATCTAAGATTTGGTTAATAGTGAAGTTTATGCTTTTAAGAAGAATCATAATTCAACATTAGTAAGGAGTCAAAATGCCATATTGAAACTTCTAGGCTTAAATTGCCAAATGTAGCCAATACTAGCAACATGGTTATGAAGTCAAAGTTAGTTGATTTGTCTTTTTTTTCTCTTAAAAAGGTGGTAAAAGTATTTAAAAATATTGACATTTAGGGTGGGTTTTGCTCACCCCTGCTATCATTTACCATTGGCCTCTAGGAATGAAACGAGCAGCCGTAGAGCAAAATAAGATTGACGAGGATCCTTATGGTAACTGGAAAGTAAAATTTCAACTGTCAAATTATTTCTAGTTATAAACTGTATGTAACCTATTGTCCCTTTATCAGAAGTGGAACTGATGCACGCTGACACACTGACCATTGCATTGACTCGCCCGACATGCTCGCACCAACACACCCGACACAATGGCACTGACGCACTCGCGTGTGCACAGACACACCGATGTGTAACTGACGCACACGCTCACACTGACCTGGAACTGACTGACATATATTTACATTATCTTAACTTACAAGTCAGTTTCAATGGGGGGAAATTGCACTTGGGTTCCTATGCAACTAGTATGACATGAGCAAGAGCAGATAGTTCGAGGGCCACATCGAGGCCCTGTGCGGACAGCCAGTTAAATAGCCCTGATTCAGACAGATGTAGCAGACGTTGCTCCCATTCACAAAATGCATTATGCCAGTGGGATACTTTATGCAGAATTTAACACTGCTCTATTGAAACAAATGCATACGTCTTTTTCTTACAGAAGCAATACTTAACGCTCTTCTTGACGTAACAGGAGCAATAACGTCTGTATCTGTATGTGTATGTTTGTTTGTAGTGTCATTCAGGCAGAAAGCCTATACATACATGTAAATGAGCCTTAAAATGTAATTAAAAAATACATGCAGTTGGCTGACAATTTATTACATTTTAGTACATAGTGATAAGTAGCATTTCCTCTCATGTGACATTAATTGCAACATCAACAAATGTGCTCAAAATCGTTGCGGAAAGATTTGGCTAATGAATCTGAAAGGTTTTGTGAGTTTAATGTTCAAATATTTTTTCTTTTGCTTAAACAAACATGAACTCTTTTAATAATGTTATATGCAAGATAAAAATGGAATGTATAATTATGAAGCATCAAAGTGGAAAGCATTTGAGACACTAATTTATTGATCAAATAAAAAAAATCAGCAAAATTCTACGTTTGTCATTGTATGAAGAGGTATTGGGATGTTATTTTATAATGAACCTATTGTATGCTACTGTGTTATTTACATATTATTGATACATCTGATTCCATCTAGTTAAAATTCCTGTCTTATTCCCATGTTGGGTTGACCAATGCATGGGGGTGTTTCTTTGTTTCCTGACACACCCATGAGTAGTGCAGAGGAGGTTTAGCTTCTGCATCTTTTAATCTTTTTGGTTAAGCTTTTAGACAATTCCTCTAATATTCTTCAGTGCCCATTACAATCAACCTAAATGACAGAAGAAAGTAAGACTTTTATTTTTAGACTGAATATATATTATAGCAATACTGATTTTGAAAAAGGTTAAAGGATGTAATTAACTTTGGGAGTTATTTTTTGTATCTTTTTCTGACTTATTTATTATGTAAACTGCATAAATATGATTCATATTTATTTTTAGAGCACATTAATTATTGTGTGTACCAATTTACACAAGTGTGACATTGTGGGATTTTTTGTCAGGGTGGAGAACTTGATTCACTTCACACCTGTATAATTAATGTTAAACCAATCCTAGTAGCGCTGTGTTTCTGCCAATGGTAAGCTCTTAAAATACTAAAACCTCCATCCTTACCCCAAATTAATTTTCCCATCCATTTTTGGGATCATATTAAATGTATTTTTACTGTGACAAGTGTAGCAGAGTCCCCCTCCTTCTCTCCGGTGAGGGGGAACTGCTTGGTTGCCCGCTGGACCTCTGCGCGAGTGGGTAGAGGTGGCGGCGGCCGTTTCAGACTGCCGCGCATGCGCAGTTGCGACCGGAGCTGTGGCCATCTTTAAATGGCTTCAAAGCCCATAGACTAAAATCCCCAGAATGCTTTGCAGGAATAGCACGGTGGTCATCTTGGACTGGCTTTGCACAGCCTGAAGCGAGACTACGAGTCCCCGAATCCTCAGGGGCAGGGAAATCACGTGGGTGGATCCAACCAATGGCATGGATGCATTCCAAAGGAGTAGGCTATCCTATGGGACAAGGAGCCAGCGTGCTCAGTCCAGACGGAGGTGGCAACCTGCAAGGTTGCATCCAGTGAGCAGTGCTTCCATGGATTAAGCCTAGATCGTGCCCGCTGGACCCTGAGCCACCCCAGTGGACTGTTACAGGGAAGGCCCCAGATACGGACTCTTCCTCTTTACTACTATAGTCGTACTGCTGTGCCGGTGGGTGGCCGGCCACACGGCACTCTGTGACCTGGATCCAGGGCGCAGTATACTGGGACATTGTGAGACCCTCTGGCAGGAGCTCACATCATGAGGATGATCTGGACCCTTAGGAGAGCGGGGAATTGTTGTCGGAGGCCCTACTGCGTGGGACCTGCTCCAACACACGCCTGCAAGCAGCACTTGGGTACTGGAGTACCCAGTCAGGTACCCAACGCGCACCAACATTCACAGGGGGTAGCCCTACGTCATATTTGGGGGGGATTGCTGGGACGGACGCCAGGGGTTATTGGTGACACGACACCCTCAGTACTTTGGGGAAACCACTCTGTGTTGGGGTTACTGCACTATACTGTTGGTACCTATGTATGGTGTGTATAGTATTGTGTATAGTAAAGTTTAGTTATATACTTTGTGTGATGTATTGCTTACTACTGTTGTATTGGTTCCTGTGAGTGGTTATCCCGCCAATGCTGGGATCCCTCATAGGTGGAGGTGCTGCACGCATGGAGATAGAGGTCACCCCAGGCACCCAGAAGGGGAGTGTAAGGGATCGGGGAACACGCTCCCTACGGCGGGTGGAGCTATCTCCACCACTCACCTGGCTGGCCCCCCTTCTAGGCACCCTAGCCTATCTCTGGGCCTGCTCGAGCACACCCCCGCTCCACCTCTTCCTCCTATTGGTCCACCCAGGTATATTACCCTAGTGTGCCCTCTCCTTCCTCGCTCTGCGTAGTTTCTTGTGGCTCTTGCTGTACGGAGTTCTATGCCTGGCTCTCTTGTGTGTTTCAGCTCTCGCTCCAGTTCCCTTCCCCATATGCCACCTTTGGATTTGATCTCGGCTTCCGTTTGACTTCGTGTACATCTCCACCCCCCGGACCCAGCCTTGGACTCTACTACGCTGTTCTCTCCTGTCCTCGACCTACGGCTTCTGGATCTCACAACTCGGACCTCTGGCGCGCCGGACTCGACAAGTATCTGGCTAACCCTCTCTCACCAGACCCGGCAACGCACCCTACCACACTCCGGGCACGCCCTCACTGCTGTGGGTGCGTGTTATACCCTTACCCACCTCAGTACTGGGGACTGGCCAGGTCTGCGGGCAGTACAGCGTTACAGGGAGGCCTCAGTCTATCTCCTGTGAACATACAGGTACAGCAGCACACATAGTTGCCCGCGTATTTCCCTTAGGCATAGGGAAAGATTTTCAGTAGCAGACATTTTAAAATGTATTATTATTATGGGTGGGGCCAGAGAGAAATTAACATCATGCACCAAATTTTCCTGAATGGAGCTCTTCCTCTCTCTTTGTCAATCTAGTTATAAATACGGAACAGATCCAAATATTTAGTTCTTAATGTAACTCCCTTTCCCTATGCCTAAGGGAAACCGCGGGCCATTACGCGTGCTGCTAGTACCTGTACGCTCACTGGAGGCCTGAGCCTCTGCTTCTGGGAGCCTGGGGTGAGCTCTCTCTTAGTGTAGCCCCTCCACCTATGAGGGATCCCAGAGTTGGCGGGATGACGCCTCATAGGACACAATACAATAATAAAAATATCACACTAGATATATATAACGCAGTTATTTGCAACAGTATATAACATATACTATATTCAATACAAGGCAGCAATAATACAATGCAATAGTCCAATACCCTGAGTTGTTCCCCCGCCCCCCCCAAAGTACTGAGGGGGTCTTGGGAACCTATAACCCGGTGTCCGGACAAGCAATCACACCCAAGTGTGAGGTAGCGCTAACCCCCTGTGATGTCTAGGTGTACAGTGGTACTTTCCTGGTCACAGGCCTGACCAAGGAATAATGAGGTGGATGCTGGATCGGGTCCCACGCAGCGGGGCCTCAAACACAACTCCCCTCACACCTTATCCATGGCGCGGTCCTCGGTGCAATCTCCAGCCAGAGGGTTCCGCCTTTCTGCTGCCACGTGCAGCTCTTGTTCAAGGCCGCCGGTCGCCGCGTGGACATCCGTCCACTGGCCCAGTAGTGCGGCTGTAGTTCTAAGGGGAAGGGTTCCTATCTGGGACCTTCCCTACAATACTGAACTATGGCTGGCTCAGGGCCTAGGGGGGCAAAGTCTGTGCTTAGTCCAGTAAGCTACTGCTCCCTGGACACTACCTTCCTCCTTGGCGCCTCCGTTAGCACTGGTTCGTGGGCTCTCCTCCCACAGAGGATATCCTGCTCCAAAAAGGCTGCGTGCCTCCCATTGGCTGGATCTGTCCATGTGATTCTGGGACTCGTAGTCAAGCTTCAGTCCATGCCGCCACACTGCCGTCACTGTATGCGCGCCCTTTCGCAAAATGGCCGCCCCCACAACTCACCGATCGCACAGAGGCTCCGCCAACCGACTGGACAGCTGAGCAGTTTCCCCTTACCTGAGGTAAGGAGGGGGATGCTGCTACATTAGGCTGCGTCCCCATGCCGCTGACCCCGCTCATGCTTTAGTGGTGACGTCACCAACTCTCCAAGCATGAGCGCAGGGTGTCCAACAACTTTTTCTGTGCGTGGCCTGGCCTAACAGTGACTGCTGCTGATTGGCCGAGGAGGTCATGTGACCCCTCCGCGCGCCTCAAAATCAATTTAATCTGTCTCGACACAGATTTCAATTAATTGTGCTGACCGCGCCAAGTGCAGTCAGCGGCAGCGTGGACGCAGCCTAAGACTAAGGCCCCGCTCCCTCAGTCAGCGCGCCCGCACTGCAGACAGGCGGGGCGCTGACAGACACAGACTGCGATATGCGGTCTGTAGGGAGCCGGGAGCCGGAGAGGAGTGAGTGGGAGGGAGGGGAGTGGGAGGGAGGGGGGCGGGAGTGGGAGGGAGGGGAGTGGGATCTGATCGTGGTGCCGTCCACCCCCACACACACATACATACACACAAACATACATACACACACACACACACACATATACATATACACATACATACACACACATACATTCATATACACACACTTTAACCTGCAGCTCCTTCCCTGCTCCCCGCCCAAGGCGCCTCCCATCTAGCTCCTTCCCTCCCCTCCTCCCCATTGGCTGACTCGCGTACCATGTGACGTGCCGCCGCTCGGGAACACAATTCTCTGGTATCCCCTGCTGGCTGACGCGTCACAGTACGTAGTCAGTTGGCAGTGAGGAGGGACTGGGACCGGATCGTGAGGCTACAAGGCAATGGCGAGTAGCGCTCACGCGGCCGCCCGCGCCACCGGGCGCAGCGGGTCCCAGCCCTTAGTTTGCAGAAGTCTGGCAGCTTTGTTTAAAATGTCCTTTAATGAACTTCTTTAGCAGCTTGTATCTTAGCAACACATTTTATTATATAGAGCAGGTGAAGCGGTTTGCAGATGGAGTTGCACATAGTAATTTATTTCCCTCCCCTCTTTTTTTTTTTTTTCCTCATTCCCCTTCCTCTGCCATTTGTACTCCATGGTGACTCTCCTGGAATGTGCAGAGATGGCTGTCTAACACTAATGGCTGGTTCATTTGTATCTATTCATTATGCCTAGTATGGCAATGTGTTTTTTTTTTTTTTTTTAAACAATTCATTTTTGTTTTACAGCTATGAGGGAATGGGGTACAGAACAAAATAGGGGGGGGGGGGGAGGGGCAGAAAGGTAATATAAGCATAGATCTTGTATTTACCAGAGTATCCTCTTGTAAATTTAGGAAACGGAGAAGTTAGGGGGGAAAAGGGAAAGGTTTAGGATTACACCCGCAGCTGGGGAATGGGTTTGGATCTGTCCTGGTCAGCTTGGCGCTTGGTGCAGGGAGTACGGGAGTTCATACGATCGCGTGGGTGGGAGCCAGAAAGGTGTGAACAGACCTTTTTTTAGATAAACTACAAGGGTTTATCAAGTGACTCTAGTTCCATCTTGCCTATACAGGGATACCAGGTTCTGTTGAATTTATGGAGGGTATCGTTGAGGAACCTCATCAATTTTTCCATAAGCATAATGTACCAAACACCCTTTGTAACCTGCAAGAGCTCCAAGTTAGAGAGGCAGCATCTTGTAGCTGTGAGTATATTGGTGGTTAGTTTGTGATAGGGCCTGGGGATGTGTGTGTGTGTGTGTGTGTGACAGATACACACAGTGACAGAACCAATGACAGATGGGGAAAGGTAGCTGGTGTGCCCCACACACACAAAGGCATTCAAACCAGCTTGTAGATGTAGCCATGCCATCTATGGCTACTAATCTGCTTTTCCTCCTGGCAGTAAGTCCTGGTACAAGCAGGCCTTGCTGATAGTTATCATGGGGGTTTCCCCCTCCTTGGTGCTGCACTTGAGTGACAGTGGGAGGCGGTGACATCAGGCCTGAGCATGTCCAATCATGGAGCAGACCTGGATCCGTGGCTGTACTTAAGGGCAGTGCTGCCCCCAATTCATTGGTGCCTCTACCTGCTTGAGAGGGGCAGGTCACACAACCAAGAGCCTGACTATTGGGCCTTCTCTGGTCCTCTTCTCTTCGGGTTAGAGTGAGTGTGTACCATATCTCTGTCCCTGCTAGAGGGGCAGGGAAGCGCTGGGACTGCTGCGGTTGCTCTTGGCCTGTAGTGAAGGTCCAGGGACCATCCTTCAGTGAGTAGCTGACAGTTGCTGCATTGGGCAGAACCCTGCCGTGTACTGTGCTGCACAGAGTGAGACAATATACCGTTCCTGTTATCAGACCTCTTGCCTAGTGTGATCTCACTGGGGGGGAGAGGTAATCGGTTCTACTGTAGGAGATCATCTCCACCTACCTGGAGTCTACAGCAGATGGAGGCGCTGCTCTGCTAGAGAACCACGTGGGTAATGTACCCCAGAAACCTGATCCTGTGTCCCCACTACCATCGGCAGACGACTCGGCCCTCCTGTTACCAGCAGGTATCATGCACCACATACGTAGTAATGGCAGAATCTCCCACAGGGTGGGGGAAACACCGTTGCATACAGTATTTTCTTTACAAAATAATTGTTCCTATAGCACAGACTAGACAGTATTTGCTCTGTGCTCTTTTCTCTGACAGGCTATGAGTTACAGGTCTTTAGAAACCTTGAGGTTGGTTAAAGGTCAGATGTTATCCTAGTGAAGAGCAGGTCACTTCTAGTCACCATGTCCGAGAAATTGTAGCCCAGCAGTTCCAAAATTGTGGTACCTGGATAACTACTGGACTACTATGACTATGGTGGTTGTCGTCCCTAATATCCCTGAGATGGTTTTTTTTTTTAGACAGCGGTCACCTCGGACATTGGCCCATTCATTTTGATAAATTATATAGTTTGTATCTATTGGGATATTTAGCTAAATGGCAGTGGTGGTCCTTGATATGATATATATATATATATCATATATATATCATATATATACACACACAGTATAATCATTTTGCTCATATAGCAGATTGTTTATTTGTAAAGCGTCAACATGTTCCGCAGTATGGTACAATGGGGGTATGTATTAGTCATTATGAATAATTTTAGTAACTTCTGTTTTGGACACCTTCTTTTTTTATTTAAAATATTTTTGTTTCCCCAGAACTGGCAATTGTTGAGATTTTCATAAACGGCTTTCTAAATCTACCGCTTATTGGAAACTGATGCAGCAATTTTCCCTTTGTCAATTATAAGCTCCTAACATGTGTCTAACAAAAGGGATACACATTTTATATTTCATAATACAGTATTTGTTGTATTTTTAACATTTAAGCTGCAGAGTCTAAATCAGCCATGATAAGATTGTGCCAATTATGATGTTTAAATGCTTAAAATATGTCTTTTTAACTTGGAATATGTAATTTTAATATAGGTAATGTATGACATTAATTTTGTAATAGACTCCTATGAGTGAGTGTTTGATTAAAAGTTTTGGATTATTCTGCAGCTGTTCTAAATCTTTTGTTCTAACACGTTAAACTATTCTAAAGATTTCTTTGTAATTGAAGTCTAATCTACATTTTTTTTGGAGGCCTATATTTAGTTTAGTCATCCTTTTTATAAACAATGTTTGTAGATATACAATAATAAAAAGTGTATGTGTGTATAGAAACTGCTTACAAATTCAAAGTTGTATATCTGTTATGCACCAGAAGATGGCATGGTTTATTCAGTATAGTAGGAGTTCATGGATAAGAAAAAGCTCATAGAACCGCTTGCTAATGCTTTATACAGTATAGTCTTTTTTTTTTTTAGTTTACACTTCTGTTGACTTGAACACAATAGGTCAATGAAGAATTACTGCGAGCAAAAACCTTTGAGAAAGGTCAAGCACTTGGGTATGTCTGTCCGTCCTTGGATAACCCTATTCTCACCTCAATTACAGGCTTAGTAGACCAGTGACTAAAAAGTCTTTAAAATATCATTTCTATCTGTTATCGCACAAAAATCTTTCAGTGCTTGTGTGGTACTAGCCATAGGGGATAACTCAATGCGCAATTTTAGGTAATTTGTGCTTTTGCATTAACCATTCTAGTTTAAAAACCCCAACATAAACGAACATCAGATTGATCAGAAACCAGAGGGCACCCTGACCATGAAACCGACAAACTGATGCTCCATCTGCGGGATGACTAGCTTGTATATATCATGGTACGTTGCTGTATTTAGTGAGTTTTAGTAGGACACAATGTAGATTCCCAATTGCTGCTAAGCCCTGTCATGCAGGGTTATGGAACCACTTGGTAGATTTTTGTGACGTCCTGGGAACTTGGTTTTTGAGTAGCACATAGGTAGTGTTTCTCAGGAGAATGGCAAAGGTCTAAGGAAGAGAGACTGAACATTGTGAATGTGAGTCAACATTCAATATTTGAAAACAAGGTTATCAAGATTAAAGGCGGGTGTTTCATCTCTAGGGATAATGATGCTAAAGTCTCTAGATATGATGCAATTATTAAGATCTTGTTTATGGCTGTTTCTTGATACTGATGACGATAACAGCAGGATATTTCAATAATCTTGTCTATAATAGTGCACTAGGTACATCAGACCTATATGACATGCTTGGAGGGGTGATCAAAAAAGTTAATCTAGGGGCCAGCTGGAATTTTTAGGTGCCAGATTTTTTTTTTCTGGGCATGGGGGTCGCATGGCGCGCAATTGTTCCGGTCTCTCCTCATCCCCTCCACTCTCTGCCTAACTTTAAAATTACCCTCCCTCTTGTTAGCGGCTCTATATGTAGATCTTTATATAGCTCCCACAATGTACCCAGTGCTTTACAAAAGAGACAATACAGTACAGGAAATTATAATAAGTGCAAACAAAATCAGACCGTAGGAAAGGAAATTATTATAGAAAATCATGTAATCTATATTCCACTCATTGATACCTGAATGTGTTTTATTAAATTATGTTTTGCATTTGTTTTTTGAAATTACAAGCATCATACAATCTGTATGCCATTTGATGCTGATTATTTGTGTTCCATTGAATTGGATCTGTTTTGCATTTCATACTTGTAATTGCGATGTGATGACATGCATGGACTCATTAAGAACACACTTCCCCAAGTCTGAGTGAGATTATGAACCCCCTGAGGAATCTCATTTGATGAGTGAAACGCGTAGGGTGACTATCACTGTATATCTTTTCTGTTGTAACATCCTGAGAACGTTTGCGCTTTGGACCTGTTGCTGACATAGGAAAGGAAATACCTGTCCCGGAGAGCTTACAATCTAAGTGGTATGTTGGGATACCTACAGAGACAGGAGATGAGGGAATAAGTGCAATAGATGTCAATGCTTTTGCCACAATGGTTGGTAGGAGCGACTGTGGGTGTGAAACAGTAGCCATTAGTCTGGGTTATTGAAATGCTTCATTTAGGAGGTAAGTTTAAGGTTTGACTTAAAGTTGAGGAGAGAAGGTGCTTGGCATATACTCACTGAGGGAGTTCCCCATGTAAGGGGCAGTGAGGGGAAAAGGTTTAAGGCGAGAGACCGGTAGCGGTGAAAGGGGTGGAGAGGAGGCAGTTATGGGTAGAGCGCAGGAGACGAGCAGGAGCATAACGAGACATTAAAGCTGATATGTGGGAAGGAGCAGATGAGTGAAGTGCCTTTAAAGGTAAGGAGTTTAACTTTGTAGATGATCCAAAATTTGACGGGAAGCCAGGAGAGGGATTTCGGGAGGAGATGATCAGAGATTGCTTTGGGAGAAAGTGAAATTATTCTAGCAGCTGAATTTTGGATAGATTGAAAAGGAGAAAGTTGTGAGGCCTTGTTAGCAGTATATTTACAATAATTCAGATGGGAGAGGATAAGGGCATGCAATAGAGTTTGGGCAGTAGGTTGACAGAGGAAAGGGTGTATCTTGGCAATATTAAGGAGGCAGAAGCAACATATGTTAGCCATGCTGTGAATATGACTGGAAATGTTAACGGAAGAGTCAAATGTCACTCATAGGGAACATGCTTTGGCGACAGGATAGATGGTAGTACCATTTACTGTGATGGAGAAAGGGGATATAAAGTCAGATTTAATGAGAAATATGAGGAGCTCCGTTTTGGACATATTAAGTTTAAGGCGGTGGAGCACCATCCACGAGGATATTGCCAGGAGGAAGTCTGAGACTTGGGACTGGATTGCAGGAGTGAGGGTAGGGGTGGATAGAGATACCTGTGTATCATCTGCATAGAGATGATACCTCCAGCTTGAAATGTTGACGAGGTCACCAAGTGTTGGTGTGTAGAGAGAGAGAGAAAAGGAGAGATCCCGAAACAGAGTCCAGCGGTACACCAACAGACAGATCAACAGAAGATGTGTTGGTAACAGAGACAGAAAATGTATGATGGGAGATGTTTGATGAGAACCAGGATAGGACTTTGTTGCAGATACTAAGAGAGTTTAGAATATGAAGAAGAGTGAACAACTAGGCTTAGTAGGGAAACATGACCTTACTTTGCTTCATGTAGATCATTGGTTACTTTAGTGAACACAGTCTTAGTGAACTGAAATGAAATATGCACACAAACACAAGCAATACCTTGATTGAGGTGCACTCTTTACAGCCAATTAATGTGTACTAAATTATACTAATAATCCTATATAGGTCAATTGCCAAACTCACACTTAAAACTTAGTCTTGTTAGTTGATTGAAAACTGGTTAATGAAGTAGTTCTATACTCTCTAAACAACAAGATCATATAGTTTATACTGAATTAAGAGGAACTTTCTATACCTGTGGTGAATCTCACATTTATGATGAGCTGTTAACAATTATATGCTCTTTCATTCCGTCAGAACGCTGTACTCCCAAACAGGATACAATCTGGGTTAACCTTATTGAGGGATAATCTCAGACTGAGTGGTGACAAAATAGGGACTTATTAGATACCAGTAGACTATCTCTGGATACCTATTCACTATACATCCATGGTTCATATCTCACCACAAGTGTTTTTAAAGGTCACTTTGTAAATATTTAGGACAGTGTATTGATTAAATAAAATGTTATTGTTTTTGATGAATTGAGGAATTTTGACTAGTCTCTTCGCGTGTGATATGTATCACTTTGCCCATATGACTCCATATACATAATCAATTTGTTGATTCAATATACTTACCTTTAGCATTTGGTTAAGTAGAGTGCAAACACTGGGGATACTTTTCTTCTGGTCTTCTGACTGGAATATTCTGTTGTACCTAAAAACACCTACCCTAACCACTAAAACCCCTTAAATTAACCCCCTATCCGAAGTGCTAAAATCTCTTAAATTAACTCCCAACCCTAAACAGTAATAAAACTTACCTTAGAAGCGGACGGTGGCAGAGATTCTAGAGATGAATTGGCAATGGTGGCGGGGTGAGTCACGGCAAAAACGGGCGTTCTTCACCCACGAGTTGAGGACATACTCTATCCAAGGCGTCTCTTCTTTAGCTATCGCACAGGTTGGCAGTACGTAATATGGATAGAGTGTGCTTCCTTGCTGTAAAGCGGACGGGTCAGTGCTAACAAATGCTGCTAAATTCTCCCACGGGCACACTGCTCAGGGGAAGACCCCTGCTTGTGTGAAGAACACCTGTTTTTCCTGAGCGATATTTGTCTCCACCATTTTGAAAGCCTATACAGGAGATCTGCAAGCATTGTTTTGCATTGAATTTCATTTGAACTGCTTTCCTGGAGATCCCCCCGTATTCTCTTATTTGAACTGCCGTAGGTCTCCATGTTGAGACTTACTTGTATAAAAGACTTGCTAATATTTGTTATATTGAATTCTATTTGAACCTTTCAAAGTCCGCTGCATTGAGAGTTACACTCTTGAACCCTTGCTTTTCAATCGGGATGTGAAGATGTACTATATCTGACTGTTTTCTTTATTTGGAATCACTCATTTTTGTTCTCCTTTATGCCCGCTGTTGATCCGGGGACACACTGGCTCAGTCTAGGTTTTGTTCTGTGGGCCAATTTTTCATTGCTTTTCCACTGATGAGTGGACGCACCTTATATCATGGATATAAATTTAAATGCGGATGGCTTTCTCTTAGACTGTATTATTCCTCTCTATGCTATTTGTTAACATATACAGACATTAATTGGGGTCTAGTCTACACATGCTGCTACTCCTTACATATCACAGTATACGTATCTTCTGTGTTGGTCACACGTATGAGTTCCATTATTGTGTTGGTAATTCTATTTATTACCATTGAGTATATTTTTGTCTAGTCTTGGTATTTTCAACCATTAATAATATCTTATTTTTGTATTTCACAATGCATAGATCTATTTGTAATGCTTTGTGCTACTTCTCTTCGTGGTATGTGCATTTAGATTAGTAGTTCTGTTGATGCACCTCAAACTGACAATTTTAGTCTATTTTGTGCTTTCAGTAGCAATTAGTAGAGCCCCTTCTTTGTATTTCCAATTTTGGGAGGCTTTGTCATTGTGTTTTGCACCTTCTAATTACCTTTTTAAGATGACTCATTTTAAGTGCACGACTACCCTTTTCTGAGTGTGTATCAGTGACGCACACATTCTGACACACGCTCAAGCACTGACTCTCACACGCACACTGGCACTCCTCCCCATTCCCCCTGACACTGATCTTATGGAGGGCAGAGGCGGGCACAGTACTGGAGCTCTCCTCCTCGCTCCCTTCCCAAGCCATGGTGTGCCTCTGCCACATGCTCTCCAGTTCCCCACAACTACACACTAACCGGCGCAGCTCTGAGTGACCCATCAGTCACCACTGCTGCCGGCACTAGATCCTACTTTGATGTCACCATAGAAAAGCAGGATCGGGTGTCCTGTACCAGCACCACAAAATATAGGCACCAGGGACAAGATTTCAGGCGGCCGGGAAATGTCCATCCCAGCATACTAGTGTCTATTAACCAAAATATAAAGCTATCCCACGTCTGTAAAGTTCTGACACGTCAATACTGACAAGTCAGAGAGTACATTTTGCAAATAAGTGAATTTAACTCAAATAGTTTCCTTTTGACTTTCTTAGGATGTCACAAGGACTGGCACTCTTGTGGATTGTTTGAGCATGGCATTGTCATGGCCTTTTAGCTCATATTCTAATGCTCTTTCAGAAGAAAAGAGTAATTGGGGGGACGTGTCGCGACCATGTGTGTACAGAGTACTTGGTCATTGGGGGCTGTCATACCCATGTGGGCACTCTTAATACATGGTCGTTGGGGACACATGGTCGTGATTTTGGAAGGTTCATGCCACTCAAAAAGTTAAACGTAAAGCAAACTGGTTGTTTTGCCATATTCAGTACTTATTGTAGAGAACCCTGTCATAGTTATAAAACTCAAACTATACAATTGTTAGCGTTGTCAGCAGTATGCAGATCTGTATGTTTTGATTCATTTTTTTCTTATAGCAGTTAAGTAGGTAATAAAATGCTAATTTATATCTAGTGAAAGTATTTGCACTTCATTTGATAACGAAGCTATGTCATTATAGCAGTAGCTAGATAAAGTAAAAAGTTACCCTGGTGAGATGACTTAGTCATGCATAAAATGTTCTTTCTCATCTTGTTATTCATAAACCTTCATTTGAATGTTTTAACCAAAATCTTGGTTTTTATAAACCATGTTGCAGGGAAGCTTTTCTCTCCTTTTATTTGTGGCAAAGGTTTGGATTTGATCCATAACCTTACTTCTTGTTTTGCTTTATTAAAATAATAACACAATTTCCCATACTGCTCTAGTATTCCTTGGTCGATCGTATTAGTGCTTTAAAAAATGTAGGTCTTTGAGGCCAATGTAATACATAATGTAAGCATAACAGGCATTGCTTAAAGCAGGGGTGCCAAACTTTTCCCCCTGCACCCCCATGCCTGCTCGCGACCCCCCCCCCCCCCCCCCCACCGCTTACTTTGTCTCCGGTGGAAAATGATGCTGCGGGTGTCATGTGACGTCGCGTTGCCATGGCAGCCTTCGGAGATAAGGTAAGAGAATTTATAGAGGCCTTGAGCGGTCCCCCGGCATTTAATTTAAATGCTTCGGGGGAAGAGCACGGGGTGTTTGTAAGCACCGCACCCCCTCCCCCCCTGTTTGTGCACCCCTGGCTTAAAGGATAGGACAGGTTGGCTGTTGCTGGTCGCGGTGGTGACTGACTGGTTAGTAAGCACCACAACCCAATTCCAGGTTTTTACTTTTTAAGGGACCAGGCACCTGGGATTTTCCCACATATTCCATTAGTACTTAAAATACAAACGAAACCAAAGCAGTTTTACATATTCAGTAATCTGTTGCTATTTTATGTACCTTATGTACCTTTCTATTTTAAAATCATAGAATTTCACATGTAATTATTAGACAGCAAACGTATTGCGTTTTATGAAAATAAGTAGCTTATGCTAACTTAACCTTCCAGAAACAAATATCAATACCCTCAAATAATGATTAAGTGCTTTCATCACAAAAAAGAAATAATCTCTGAAGCGCCTGTAAAAAGACTTGTTAAAAGGTAATGTTATATTATACTTCAGCAGTTTCTATTACATTATAGTTCATTATTTAAATTCAATATAAGTACAATGACCTACAGTACTAAATTTAGATTCATACTATAAACATACTTATTTTTTCTGGAAGTAATACATAATAGATGTACAGTAAATTTAGCATTTCTATGTCAAATCCATTATTTGTATGCCAATAGTTATACAGACTGTCTTGTATATGTATTTTAAGTGTTGTAGCATGCCAAAGGGGATCACAAACTGATGGAAGAGATTAAAGAATAATTTGTTGTGCTATGGTGAAAATTAACTTTTTTTTTCTCCATATAAATGCATGATGCATTTGAAGTTAGTCCAGCAGAAATATTATTTGTTTTAAAGGTTGGTGACAATTAGATGAAACTTAGATTAGCGTCCCGTCAAATATAGGTATCCAAATTTGAATGCCTTTACAGGAAAGATACATTTCAGATCAGTTTACATTCAGATACAGCTTACAGATCAGATACATTTCACACAGGAAGCGCCAATTTATTTATTGGTCAGTGATCCTTCCCTCATTAACCCTGTGTACTGATTCATAATTGCTGGTCCTGCGCGGCCGGGTCAGTTAATTTAAAACCAAAAAAACAAAGCTGCACCTGGTCTCTCTGACGGCAACGCCAGTAGTCAGCTAGGCTAAGCTTCCGGCGCGTCGGCGTGAGAGGGAGGCCCGCGTGAGTAGCCAGTGTGGGACAGACAGGTGCCTGCAGCTGTGCAGGGCCGACGACAACTGCTGTGACCTGCCGCCGGGCGTCCCGCAGTCCTGCCAGCCGCCGGGCCACAGACAGCCGCTAGGCCCCCGCCACCAGCACACCGCCCCCCCTCCCCCCTGCAGCCACCGGCCTGACCTGAGATCATCCCCAAGGTAAGTCTGATTTTTATATGTATTGGGGGTGTATTTTATATATGTATTGGGAGGGTTGGGGTATTTTTTAGATGTATTAGGCCTTGGACATGGTCAAAAAGACCGTGCTGAGGCGCGCTGAGCCGCGCTGAGGGGAAACATTATCCATATCAGCGCGGCTTTAGACGGTGCTTCCGCAGGCGTGCGGAGGCGTGTGGAAATGCAGGAGACAGGCAAGTTTAAATTTTGCCGCTCATGCAAGCGCAGGGCCGGCTACGTGACTGCCAGAAGCCAATGGCAGTCCGTGACGTCGGCGCCGTGACGTGGCGCGCTAGCCCCGCCTCCCGATCCACCTCCAGGCCCGCCTCCCGAAAGCCTCCCACCCGGCACACAAGCGCGCTCGCTGACGCTCATGCAGGGACAAGAAAAATCTCCTGCTTGGCGGCCCTGATTGTGTGTGTGTGTTTTTGTTGTGTGTCTGTCAAGTGAAACACACTATATCAGGCCTGCCCAACTCGTAAAGTGAGAAGGGCCGAACTGCTCCAAGGAAAAAAAATTTGGGCCGCACAGGTTAAATCTTCATCATCATCATCATCATCATCATCATCATCATCACCATCATCATCATCATCATCATCATCATCATCATCATCATCTCTCCTCCAGCACCTCTCATCATCATCATCCTCATCCCCCTCCCCTCAATATGACACTCTCTCCCAATCCCCTCAATATGACACACTCTCCCCCTCCTCTCAATTTGACACACTCTCCCCCTCCCCTCAATTTGACACACTCTCCCCCTCCCCTCAATATGACACACTCTCCCCCTCCCCTCAATATGACACATTCTCCCCCTCCCCTCAATATGACACACTCTCCCCCTCCCCTCAATATGACACACTCTCCCCCTCCCCTCAATATGACACACTCTCCCCCTCCCCTCAATATGACACACTCTCCCCCTCCCCTCAATATGACACACTCTCCCCCTCCCCTCAATATGACACACGCTCCCCCTCCCCTCAATATGACACTTTCTCCCCCTCCTCTCAATATGACACTCTTTCCCCCTCCCCTCAATATGACACTCTCCCCCCCTCCCCTCAATATGACACTCTCCCCCTCCCCCCAATATGACACTCTCTCCCCCTCCCCTCAATATGACACTCTCTCCCCCTCCCCTCAATATGACACTCTCTCCCCCTCCCCTCAATATGACACTCTCTCCCTCCCCTCAATATGACACTCTCCCCCTCCCCTCAATATGACACACTCTCCCCCTCCCCTCAATATGACACACTCTCCCCCTCCCCTCAATATGACACACTCTCCCCCTCCCTTCAATATGACACACTCTCCCCCTCCCCTCAATATGACACACTCTCCCCCTCCCCTCAATATGACACTCTCTCCCCCTCCCCTCAATATGATGATACTCTCTCTCCCTTCCCTCAATATGACATTCTCTCTCTCCCTCCCCTCAATATGACACTATCCCCCTCCCCCCAATATGACACTTTCTCCCCCTCCTCTCAATATGACACTCTTTCCCCCTCCTCTCAATATGACACTCTTTCCCCCTCCCCTCAATATGACACTCTCTCCCCCTCCCCTCAATATGACACTCTCTCCCTCCCCTCAATATGACTCTCTCCCCCTCCCCTCAATATGATACTCTCTCTCCCTCCCCTCAATATGACACTCTCTCCCCTCAATATGACACTCTCTCCCCCTCCCCTCAATATGACACTCTCTCCCCCTCCACTCAATATGACACTCTTTCCCCCTCCACTCAATATGACACTCTTTTCCCCTCCCCTCAATGACACTCTTTCAACCTCCCCTCAATATGACACTCTCCCCCTCCCCTCAATATGACACTCTCTCTCCCTCCCCTCAATATGACACTCTCTCCCCCTCCCCTCAATATGACACTCTCTCCCCCTCCCCTCAATATGACACACTCTCCCCCTCCCCTCAATATGACACTCTCTCCCCCCCCTGCACCTCAGATCACTTCCCCCCCTGCACCTCACATGTCAGCAGCCCACCCCCCTCACATGTCAGCAGCCCACCCCCCCTCACATGTCAGCAGCCCACCCCCCCCTCACATGTCAGCAGCCCACCCCCCCCTCACATGTCAGCAGCCCACCCCCCCCTCACATGTCAGCAGCCCACCCCCCCTCACATGTTAGCAGCCCACCCCCCCTCACATGTCAGCAGCCCACCCCCCCTCACATGTCAGCAGCCCCCCCCTCACATGTCAGCAGCCCACCCCCCCTCACATGTCAGCAGCCCAACCCCCCTCACATGTCAGCAGCCCACCCCCCCCACCAGCCCGTTTTTCACACCCACCCCCCCACCAGCCCGTTTTTCACACCCACCAGCCCGTTTTTCACACCCACCAGCCCACACACACACAATCACACACACACACCTCTCTTAGATCAGCACATCCTCCCTGGTACAAAGCCCCGCCCCCGGCATGCTCTGACCTCCAACCCGCCCCCCGGCATCCTGCTATTGAAAAAAAAAAAATACTCACGGCTGCCGCATCCTCCTCATGCTGCTGCTGCCCCCGCGCATCGCAAAACCCGGGGGCGGAGAGGGAGGGAGGAGGAGGGGGGATGAATCGCCGCCATTTTTTAAAAACTTTTTTTTAAAACTTTTTTTTTTTATTATTATTTAATTAACTGGCGCCCGGCCGGAGTCATCTCGGGCCGCACAGAGAGGCCAGGCGGGCCGCATGTTGTGCAGGCCTGCACTATATGAATAACTTTAAAATAGTAAATGCTCCCGTAATTTAAAGTAAAGTAAATTCAGCATACAAACGGAAATTACAACTCCTCTCCATTTCAGCCTTCCCCCTTGCTCTTGTCCACGCCCCTCTGCCTTCCTTCACTCCCCTTGTAGCAAGAGACGTTTCCCAAACTCAAATTACAACTTTCACTTGGGCTACGGATACGTCATCTGTAGCCGTAGCTGGCACTATAAGCGCAGCCTAATGGGTGATGAATTTGAGTTTAGTACCCATGGCGAAAAGAGTTGATACATGGCAGATGAGACACTTTTGGTGTTGGTTTTAAGGGGCACGTTTTTTCAAAAATTGTTATCAGGCGCTTACATCGTGGTGGTGTCTGAGAACGTATAAAGTGCTGACACTGCAATAACCATTTAGGCCGTGCGTATAGTGCCCGCGACGGGCGACGATGTCGCCCAAAACCAAAGGCATTGCCGCTGCGTGCGCTTATAGTAAGCGCGACAATGTGGCGGAGCGTCGCGAATTTTGGAAGCTGGCAATATTTTGATTTTTCATGGGCTGTCGCCTCATGTGACAGCCCCTGAACCAATCAAATGCCAGTAAGCCAGCAACGCCGTCGCAAAGCACAATGTAACTTTTGCTAGCGGTGACGTGGCCGTCGCGGGCACTATACGCACGGCCTTAGGTATTATTCATGGGCAGCTTAGTCTCAACATCCAGATAACAATAATGTTTTTCATGGCCTGTATGCCACAAATTCTTTATCCTAAAGAACCAATTAGAATGCTATAGTTTAAAATTAGAGGCAGGGGCAAAGCATGGAAAAAAAACCTTTCAGAACGGAGGAGAGAGGATACGTCAAATGTGGGGTAGGTGGAAAGACAAATTGAAAGTGAATGTCAGAATTGGATGGTACTGTGTGAATTCGTAAGAATCCTCCAACTGCACCGTATAATAATAGCTACCACATTGCTACTCTCTCTAACGACCGGTTCCCGCTGCCATCTCATGTATTCCTTTTCTAGAAGTCGGCCTTCGTGTCTCTGGTATACCATAGCTTGTTGCTGAATGGATATGGTATATGATTTTATTGTCGTGGTTAGGATTATCTGGAATTAGTTGTTCCATGAAATTGAGAGATTCAAAAATCATCCACACTATCTAACAACCCAGATACTACCGGCCAAAACCTCTTCATCTTTGAACACCACCTCTTTACTCTTTTTGTGTATAATACTAACACCTTTGCTGCATTGGGCAGGAACTGCATTAGGCAGTGAGGCATTTAAAGTGAGCTTTTTAAGTGATAAAAACAGTTAGACTACAGTTTGACTAGAGGTGACTGGGGACTGGATCTACTGCAAACTCTTTTTACTCAAGACAACAAACGGTAAGCTATTCAGATCACACTATGATCCCATGCTTGTTAGCCTGCATAGTTTAACCCCCCACCCCTTTACAACTTCTTTCACTGCAGCCTCTCCCAAAACTGACTGCACAATACACTGAAACCCTGAATTGACCCTAGCATTGCAATGCAGCAAAACACTTGAAAATGTACAGGCCCACCCCTGCTGTTTAGTCTGCACACACTCACTCTGCTCACAACAGCTCCTTGCAGCACTGCCTACCTCTGGCATCATGAACCTGCTATGTCTTCTAACTTTTTTCTTTCTCCTGGCCTCATGGAGATGTTACTCCCTCTATCCACTACAAACTCCTCCATCCTGGCCCACACCCAACATCACCATACACCCTGGACTACTCAAAAGCCTTGCACTATCTACTGAATGTTGGTGGAGAACTCTAAAAACAGCACACCAACCACTGCTCACTCTAATGGAAAACACCACAAATTTACAACTTGCAAACAACTACCCAAATTTCTACTCATACTATTACTCTCTCTAGCAGGTGATGTTGAAACTAACCCAGGTCCTCCCATTTCAGCTCTGTCCCATGCCCCTGAGAATTCTACCTTTAAATTCCAAAAAGGGCTATCTGTCGCCCATATAAACATCCGGAGCCTGCTGCCCAAACTGGATGAACTAAGGGCATGGTGCCTTATGCATAAACCCAAAGCCATCATTCTTACAGAAACATGGCTATCCTCTAAAACCCCTGATGCAAATATCACCATTCAGGGATACTCCTTTTTTAGGAGAGATAGGTCAAAGAGAGGAGGAGGGGTGTTATTTTATATTGCAGACACCTTACAATTTACACTGTTACATTGCCCACCAAGTCCACCCTCTTTTGAAACTCTAGTTGGCAAAATCTGCCTCCCCTTTTCTAAGCCCATCTTGCTTGCTGGCATCTACCGCCCCCCTAAAGCCCCTCTACAATCCTTGACTGATATCACCCAATTTCTTGGCTCCATTTCCTCTCTGAATGAGAAGAGTGAGCTGCTAGTTCTAGGGGATTTCAACTTCAATTGGCTTGACCCTAAAAACCACAAAATCCAGATACAACTCAAGTCACTTAACCTATCGCAACTCATTTCCCAATCCACACGAATAAACCTGAAGTCGCATAACCATTCCTTGCTAGACTGGATTCTCTCCTCAAACCCCAGCAGAATCCAATCCTCTGGCATCCTTCCTGATATTTTCAGTGACCATGCAATAGTGTACTGTGTAAGGAAAATTAAACCTCCCCATTCAAGCCCTAAAGTTCTCCTCACTAGAACATTTAAAAACTTTAACCCACAACAGTTTCTGGATGACCTTACCAACTGCCCATGGCACAGAATCGATTTAATTCCCGACCCTGATTCTGCGCTCGACTATTTCCAATCTGAGTTCTTAAAACTCTGCGAGACTCATGCTCCACTACGCAAAATAAGGGGGCCCACCTTCCATGGGTTACACCTGACCTTATAGCACTCTACCAGTTCAGGGATGCCTTGTGGAAAAGCTACAAAGTAACTGGCACTACCAAGGATCTCAATCACTACAGATGCCTGCGGAACGTGTGCACAAGGCAAACAAGGTATGCAAAAGCACAATATTACTCTGACAATCTCCACCAAAATACATCAAACCCAGCTAACTTCTGGAAGGTTATCAACAATATATTCCAGGCTCCTAACCATCAACAACCAAGTAATATCACTAAGGGGGATATTACTCTGACAAACCCCACTGACATTGCAAATGCATTCAATGATTACTTTGTGGGGTGTGCCGCTAACTTATTAGCGAAACGCAGCACAAACCCCAAACCTGAATCTCATCCTGGGAGTACCCGTATAGTCCCACCCCCTCCCAACACTGCCCACAATTTTCAATTTAGCCCAGTATCTGAAGAGGAGATTACACAAGCGCTCCTCAAACTAAAACTAAGCAGCCAATGTGGACCCGACTTACTACAATCTAGGTTCCTACGACTTGGTGCCCCAGCCATTGCCAAACCAATTGCGTCCATAGTCAACTCTATCCTGTCTGCAGGCCATATCCCTAAGACCTGGAAAACTGCCAGAGTTGTCCCAATCTTCAAAAGTGGGGACAAAAACACTGTCTCAAACTACAGGCCAATCTCACTTCTCCCAATTCTATCCAAAGTTATGGAAAAATGTGTCCACTCCCAATTAAGCGATTTCTACACCAAGACAAATTTCCCTAGCCAATTCCAGTCTGGGTTTCGTCCCAAACACTCCACCGTAACTACCCTGCTAAAAGTTTGCAATGAAATCCAGTGTGGAATGGAACGGAGACAACTCACTGGTGCAATATTCCTAGATTTTGCAAAGGCTTTTGACACCGTTGATCATGTTATCCTGCTTAACAAACTCCAGAGCTCTGGAATAGGGAAGCATGCTTTAAACTGGTTTCAGTCCTACCTATCAGGAAGATCCCAACATGTGTCCATCTCAGGCTCTAACTCCAACCCCCTGGATATCACCTGTAGTGTCCCGCAAGGCTCTGTTCTGGGGCCCCTACTCTTCTCAGTGTTCATTAATGATCTTCCCACAGCTTGTAAGGAAGCCTCAATACACATGTATGCAGATGACACAATCCTGTATGCACACAGCCATAGCCTCTCTGACCTTCAACACATACTTCAGTCTGACTTTTTGAGACTCGAAAACTGGATTTCCCAAAACAAACTGTTTTTAAACACTGACAAGACTGTAACAATGGTATTTGGGACCAAGACTAAATTTGTAAAGCTTCCAGTGACCGAGCTCCTGATTAGAACCAACGCTAAAACCACCCTAACACCTGTCACTAGTTTTAAATACCTGGGCTTATGGTTTGACTCCCACTTAACATTCGGGATGCACATTGATACCCTGACAACCAAGACCTATGCCAAACTAGGGGTACTTTACAGGAACAAATCCTCCCTAAGTCTCCTGGTCAGAAAGCGTATTGCACAGCAGATGCTAATGCCAATTATTGACTATGGAGACATAGTATATGGCTCGGCTCCTCAAACCCACCTTAGCAAACTTGACAACCTCTACAATTCAATTTGTCGTTTTGTTCTCCAATGCAACTACAACACACATCACTGCGAAATGCTCAAAGAACTAGATTGGTCATCACTAGAGTCTAGGCGCAAAGTTCACCTTTCCTGTCTCACCCTCAAATACTTTCTGGGCAAGCTACCCAGCTACCTGAACAAGCTCCTCACCCCTACCACATGCAGTACCTATCACCTGAGATCAGACTCCAAAAGACTATTCATGGTCCCAAGACTCAACAAAGTATCCGGACGTTCCTCCTTCTCCTTCCGTGCACCCCAAAACTGGAACAACCTACCAGAGACTCTCATATCCACCACCAGCTTAAGTTCTTTCAAATCTAAGGCTGTCTCACACTTTAATCTGGTCTGTAACTGTTTCATACGCTCATAATATATATTTTCTTTAACTGTGCATGCAATGTCTTGTATATAATGTATATCTTGTTCATTTATGTAACTGTATTTGTAACCATGTATTATTTTGTTTTACTCTGTGCCCAGGACATACTTGTAAACGAGAGGTAACTCTCAATGTATTACTTCCTGGTAAAATATTTTATAAATAAATAAAATAAATAAATACTACACCCAAAATATACATTTACAGACTTCTATCCTATGGATCCTATCCTATGGATCCTTTTCCCACCGCTCTTGTTCTGTATTTTTTCTTGCTGTCGGTGGTGTTTATAATGTCATGAGCAAGTTTTGAAATCCGTACCAATGATTTGGCAATTTGAAAAGCAGCAGACCTTTCTGTTAGTAATGCATATTCAATAAACTATTGCGTACATAAATTAAATACATTTCATGGATTAGAACAAATGTGCTATGTGACTAATATAATTGACTTTTTTTCAATTTATGTGCACTTCGCTTAACTGAGGCTGCGATTATTGAGAAACGCCCGTAGAGACACCGCGCGACGCAAAAACAAGTTTGTTAGCTACGTAAAAACTGCATATACCAAATGCGACAGTCTCCCCGCATGCTACTGCATGCGACAGTTGCAGCGTTTTAAACATTTGTTTTCAGGTCGGCCGTCAAATAAAAAAACAGATTTCAGCCAGCAGCCGTGTGCGCAGTTGCATGTGCTTGTGCACGTCGCTACTGTGACGTGACAGATCTGCGCGTGCGCGCCCTGCAGTTCGGCTGTATAATCGCAGCCTAAGAAGTGTATTTTTTTTAATATTTTTTTTAAATAAGTTGGATATATTTTTTTTTTAAATCACTTCACATTTTTACATTGTTGTAAGTATAGCATCACTTCTGCCCGATGCAGTATTCTCGGCTCTCACTGAACGATGGTCCCTGGACGTCACTACAGGCCAAGGGCACCCGCAGATGTCCTAGCTCTTCCCCACCTCCCCAACAGAGGCAGAGGTATGGTCCACACTCTCTCCCCGGAGGGAAGAGCACATGGGAAGGCCCCAATCTTAGGTTCCCAGTTGTGTGACCTGCCTTACTCAGTGGGGAAGGACACTACTACCTTTAGGGCGGTCCTGCCCTTAAGTACAGCCAGGAGGCGGCCACCCCGTTGTCCCAGCTTCAACAGAATGTACCACCCCCTGCTGTCACTGAAGTGCAGTACCAAAGGCAAGGGGGATAACCCCCATACCAACTACTGGCAACCTGATTGTACCAGGGTTTACTGCCAGCCCAAGGGCAGAATAGTAGCCATCAGGTGAACCTGGCTAGACTTACAGTGGTGTGAAAAAGAAAGTACACCCTCTTTGAATTCTATGGTTTTACATATCAGGACATAATAACAATCATCCGTTCCTTAGCAGGTCTTAAAATTAGGTAAATACAACCTCAGATGAACAACACACATGACATATTACACTGTCATGATTTATTTAACAAAAATAAGGCCAAAATGGAGAAGCCATGTGTGAAAAACTAAGTATACCTTATGATTCAATAGTTTGTAGAACCACCTTTAGCAGCAATAACTTGAAGTAATCGTTTTCTGTATGACTATCAGTCTCTCACATCGTTGTGGAGGAATCTTGGCACACTCTTCTTTACAACTTTGCTTCAGTTCATTGAGGTTTGTGGGCATTTGTTTATGCACAGCTCTCTTAAGGTCCAGCCACAGCATTTCAATCGGGTTGAGGTCTGGACTTTGACTGGGCCATTGCAACACCTTGATTCTTTTCTTTTTCAGCCATTCTGTTGTAGATTTGCTGGTGTGCTTGGGATCATTGTCCTATTGCATGATCCAATTTCGGCCAAGCTTTAGCTGTCGGACAGATGGCCTCACATTTGACTCTAGAAAACGTTGGTATACAGAGGAGTTCATGGTCATGCAATGACTGCAAGGTTCCCAGGTCCTGTGGCTGCAAAACAAGCCCAAATCATCACCCCTCCACCACCGTGCTTGACAGTTGGTATGAGGTGTTTGTGCTGATATGCTGTGTTTGGTTTTCGCCAAACGTGGCGCTGTGCATTATGGCCAAACATCTCCACTTTGGTCTCGTCTGTCCAAAGGACATTGTTCCAGAAGTCTTATAGTTTGTTCAGATGTAACTTTGCAAACCTAAGCCGTGCTGCCATGTTCTTTTTAGAGAGGAGGCTTTCTCCTGGCAACCCTTCCAAACAAACCATACTTGTTCAGTCTTTTTCTAATTGTACTGTCATGAACTTTAACATTTAACATGCTAACTGAGGCCTGTAGAGTCTGAGATGTAAATCTTGTTGTTTGCAATTTTTCTGAGCATTGCACGGTCTGACCTTGGGGTGAATTTGCTGGGACGTCCACTCCTGGAAAGATTGGCAACTGTCTTGAATGTTTTCCACTTTTGAATAATCTTTCTCACTGTAGAATGATGGACTTTAAATTGTTTGGAAATGGCCTTATAACCCTTCCCAGATTGATGGGCAGCAACAATTGCTTCTCTAAGATCATTGCTGATGTCTTTCCTCCTTGACATTGTATTAACACACACCTGAATGCTCCAGACCAGCAAACTGCTAAAACTTTGGCTTTTATAGAGGTGGTCACACTTGCTGATGATTAATTAATCCAGGGCATTTGATTAGCAGCACCTGTCTTCTACTTAGCATCTTAATTCCTATGGAAGCAGTAAGGGCGTACTTAGTTTTTCACACATAGCTTCTCCATGTTGGCTTTATTTTTGTTAAATAAATCATGACACGGTGTAATGTGTCATGTGTTGTTGTTCATCTGAGGTTGTATTTACCTAATTTTAAGACCTGCTAAGGAACAGATGATTGTTATTATGTCCGGATATGTAAAACCATAGAATTCAAAGAGGGTGTACTTTCTTTTTCACACCACTGTATATGTTCCAAAGGTACGTAATAAATGTCATAGAAATTGTTTTACAATACTTTTTTTATTCAATGTTCCTAATCTATTTTAGCCATGAAGTCCGTATATTATCAAAGTATTTAGTTCTCACAAACGTAGTTTGGCAAACTTTTGCACTTCATATCTTTGTGATGGATTATTATATCTAATTTGATTTGAATCAATTAATCCTTTTTTCTGATTTAAAAACAAAAAATATGTGTGCATTTGTATGTACAACTAACATTGATTTTTCTAATAGCTTCTTCAACTTTGTGAGTGTTATCGATTCAGTTTCATCCTCTCATGTATGTTCTAGGGCAGTGTAAATCGTTTTTTGCAGGACTCCGTGATGACTTTTAAAACAATTGTTTGAAAATTACCCATTGCCACCAATTGTAAGAGTAATCCAAAGTACCACATTAATTAAATGCTTATATGGTAAACTGGTAAATAATTGAACTATAGAGAAATATGAAGCAAATCTGTACAATTAAAAGATTTGTTTTATTTAGGATGATGAGATCACAATAAATTATTGGTATGTGCAATAGTTTTAATCACACACATGAATAACATCTCTGAATTTAAGTTGATTACAAACTGAATATGGACATGGTTTACTTTGATTTTTCTATTACATTTTTATTAAACTACTTTTCTCTCTAGGGGATCCATTATATGAACAAAACAGTATAAATATGCTGCCATTTAGATTACATTTGTTTTATATTGTTCTTTGATTAGTAGTGTAAGAAATGTTCATTCAAGAAGAATTCCCAGTGGAAAACATTTAGAATTTGTAATTGCATTAAATGAAACAGTGTAGTCGGATTATATTTCAAAGGAGCTGATTAATAAATTAGATCAGCCAATGTAAAATGAAAAGCATCAAAATTGTTGTTGGTTTATGTGAATTATGTGTGCATTTTCAATGGAAATTTAAGACTGAGTAAGAAAGTAAACATTCTCATGAAGATTTTACATTGAAGTTGATGCTTGTGGTTGCAAATATGAATCCAGAGGAAAGCAATATATATGTGTGTGTGTATATATATATATATATATATATATATATATATATTTTTTTTTTTTTTCTTTATCTCAAGGTATTCTATTTCAAGTACTATAGCAATTAGTATTTTTTTGTTTGCTTTCATAAACAGTACAGTTTTGGTTCCAACATTTACATTTTGTTTCAACCTCATAGCTCACAAAACTCTACATCCATAGCATACACTGTAGTGGTAAACTGTAAAAGGTTTAATTGCAAGCATTGCTCCTCCAAAGACTACTCTTAAAAACATGGACATATCTAACTATCCATTTCTTTATCAGAACAAAGATGGCAGCCAGAATGTATTGTCCAGGGAACACTTTCTTACATTCCCCCTTCTTTTCTCTCTACACAACTCCATTCTAAAACCTAATTGGGAGAATAGTCAGGGAGAGGAACAGCTGGCTGGTTATACAAATGGTTTTAAGGAGGGGTTACCAAACATTCTGGCAGATGGACCTTTACTCCCAATTACCAAACACAGATGCAGCACCAAACAAATTCACAAACGCTTGCAGTTGAGAAATTGCACTTCAGTTGTATTTAAAACAAAAAGGCATTTACATACTTACTCCTAAGTGACTTGTACAGATGGAACTCAAAATTTCATGGTTGTAGTGAACATTGTAAAATACATTTGCTTGTGATAAAACATTTCTATAATTTTACTTGGAAGCATTAGTTCAGACCAATGCTTTCCAACAATTAGAACATTTATTTGCTACTCATTGACAAGAAAACTTAGATATTTTTTTTTACACTAAATCCTACGCCTTTGGTAACAGAATCATAGCATAAGTTCAGTATTTACAAAAATATGAAATTATAAATACTAGTCATGTGTTGTACATTCTTATGACAATAGGGAGTCTATCAAATGTTCTAATCTGGTGCAAAACTAATGCAATAGCAGCATCAGCTTTGAAACAAATTCAAGTCTTGTACTGTTTTTGCACCACTATTACAAATGGACTTGTAATGACCTCCTTCTCGCTTACCCACATTGTAGCTCATGAGCGGTTCCGGATATACCATATAGAATACAGTAGGAACATTTGTATATCTAGAATCTATGGGATCTGTATGTAAAAAACGATTAGTAAATGCTGTTTATCTGCACCATACAAAGTTTGTGTATGTAGATCTATATCCACAGAAGCAAGCAGTCGCCACAGAAAAAATGCCCTCAGGACAGTAGTGCGCTGTTGGAGCCTAATAATAATAATAAACAAAGGATAACCCTTCTCAAAGAGGAAGGTTACAAATTTATTTTTTGCTATGAATTGACCCTCCTACCAGTTGAGTATATGTATATATCAGTGTTGAATGTGATGTGAATTGATTTCTGTTACACATCTCTTTATTTGGATTAGTGCTCTATGTGATGTATATCACTAGTATGGTGCACTAAGTGTGTGATTCACATCACGATAAGGCTAATTATTGGATTTACCAGTATTTTAGCAGTTTCCCATGACGCACATGATTCTGATTTGCCATAAGTAATACTATTTAATGATAGCAAGGGTATTTGATTCCATTGTGGATCAAACAACCATTTAGAGTATTGGCACTTGGCTCCATTTCTTACTATAAGGCAATCAGTATCACCCTCTTTTATTATCTTAATACACACATTGTGTGTGTGTGTGTGTGTGTGTATGTGTGTATATATATATATATATATATATATATATATATATATATATACAGTGTTCGACAAATCACCAAAAAATCTACTCGCCAATCAAAAAAATCTACTCGCCACCTAGTAAGTACCACATGTGTGCTGCTTGGGCCAATAGGAGCTCGCCACAATGTTAAATCCACTCGCCCGGGGCGTGCAAATGTATAGGTTTGTCGAACCCTATATATATATATATATATATATATATATATATATATATATATATATATATTATATATATACATACACACACACACACACTTTTCTTACTCAACTCATTGATGGCCGATAGGCTCCGGTTCTATACAATAATATTAGGATATTCCTTAAAGGGTGGTATTCAACTGAGACTGTGCATAACCCCTGATGCTTTAAGCCAACTGGCTTATTCACTCAGTGATACAGCTTTATGAGAGCCCAGACTGTTATCATCGATTATTATAAAATTGCTATGTATAATGTTTCTTCCATGCAACAATGTGATAAATCCTGTATAGTGTTATTAGTGATGACATTAGTTTTCAGTTGGAAATATAGCTATGGGAGATATTATTATTTTTTTTTTTAGAAAATTGATACGACTCTAAAGAGATGCAAAGTAGTATGTCACATATACTTGAGTTGAAGAGTCACAATATTCATCCAACTAAGAGATGGACCAGACCAAATCCCGTGGCAGAGTACCTTCACAACATCATCTAACTTAATTCGCAAGACCATAAAGGAGAAATAGGATATTCTGGCTACTCACAGTAGTCTACCTGAAATAATTAAGACAGTCACTTTTTTGCTACTGCAGAGACAATCTAATCAAATCTGAGATGCTTGTTGAATAACCAACATCTTTTCTAACTCTGAAACCAGGATGTTAAAAATGCACAGAGTGTGCCACCTATAGATAACATGATTACAGGTAAAACATCTTGTCACGGGAAACCAGTACTTTCACACCGAAACCACCGGGATCACTAGCACTGGACAGGACAAAGTTATTTAATAAAATGGGGTTTATTCTGGCACACCAGCAGACTAACAAAGATGTACCAAACACGATACAATACCAACTGGGGGCCTGGGGAGTAGACTCTAGCCTCGCTAGGTGCAGGGGCCTGCTTTAAGAAGGCTTGTCCTGTCCGGATCTGAGGGTTGATCAAACAGCAGCCCCTTTGAGATATCTCTCCAGCTTGGCACTGTAAAAGATCAAACGCCTTCACAGAATGTTTCTCAGTCTCTCTGTCTCTCAGATAGTCCTCTGAGGGTAGATCTCCACACTCCTTCCCAGAGTTTCTCTGTCTGTTAGCCTCTGTTGCTCTCAGATGCTGTCTGAAGGTAGAACTCATTCTCTGATCAGCAGCACCCTTTATATAGCCCTCTGTGGCTATCTATTGCATGGGAGGGGGCAACTGGACAATCAGAACACAAATTAAGTTAGTGCCACAACAGCCAGAGGGCGTGCTAAGAACCCATCCCCATCCTTGATTGTTCACTAAATCCAATTAACACTTTATAGGGCTGACTCCTAAATTACATCACAGTGCTTACACATAGATCACAAACACTTTATCTCATATTGCTTGCTTAACTAGACTTGGAAATTGAATTAACAGGGAACAATGTTGATTCACCAAACTGTGGGATTACAGGGAATAACAAATACCGACTTTGAAATACATTCTTACAGATGTACATAAATACATTTACACATTCCCTGTTCTTCCCCAGTTGTTAAATACATTTGGCCAAAATAAGCCTTACAAAGGTGGCCAAGTTACATAGATTTAGGGGTAGCTAGCTTGACTCCATTTCAGTTTTGTGATGCCTGTAACCCCTACCATCAGACATCTCACATGCTTAAGCCAGTTTATTATATACTTAATCTTATGCCCATGCGCTCTCTACTAATCTGGTAAAATAGAGCGTACGTTTTGTTAAAGAATGACACTGTATCACTCGGCAATATAAGCTACTGTTAAGGAACATAAAAGTGAAAACGCTGTTTGCTTACACTTTCTAACAGTGGGACACGAACTACCCTCATTACGGTATATGATCATTGATCAAGTAAACTTACCAAGAATGGTTGGCAATAGGTCAAACTTGCTATTATGGGCAGAAGCTTGCTGTTTTTTTCTGCTGGACTCTTGCACCCAGAAGACTTTATAAAAGCCTCCAACTGGGGTGCTTTATTGATTTAATTCCCTTGACTTGTTTATCCTTTTCAGCATGTATGAGAAAAGTTCTGTTACCTCTGTATACCCTCCATAATAGGACTCCGTGAGGAGGAATTTTTGTCAATCATTATTCGCACCATGAATGGGCGAGTGCCCTTGCTCTAGCACTTAAGTGTGCACATATGACTCCTTTCTACAGAGATGCTGTTGTATTGTGCATTAGCACTGTTACTCGTAGAGGAAATTAATTGATTCTCGGTGCTTGACTTGTTTGCCATGGGATCTTAAACTCGCATCTATTCTGTGGACTTTGATATTGAATGCATCCGTGGCCATACATTTGTGTGTACATCAGGCAACATTCACTTAAAACAATTTATAATTTGGATGGACAATTATATTGACTTTTGGATATCTGTTGCACATGTGGATATACACTTGTGTGCACAAAACATCATGTTACTTATTCTATTGATTGAAACAGGATAACTATTTGGCATTGCAACTATGTGTACCATCATAAAACACACATCGAGCCATTTTAGAATAACTTTTGATGTCTTAATCAATATAATTAGAACTATTGATCCATATATAATATGTATTAGTGTTCGTACTCTTTAACTTTACTTATAGCTTTGTTATCTGTATATTTATGTATCTGCAGATACTAAATGCTTCATAATATATGGACTATAGATTATTCTTGGAATTATTCTATTTGATATAGATAGTTATGCCTTGTTCAATAGCACTTTCTGATTTTTTAACCTTATAGATATTAGATCGGGGCAAGCTCACCTTCAGCAAGCAGAAGTGCCGCAGAAGAGTGTGTGTGTGTGTGTGTATATGTGTATATATATATATATATGGCTCAGTGAGTAAAGACACTGACTGTCACTGAGTTTGAAGCAGGGGAGCCTGGTTCAATTCCCAGTGTCGGCTACTTGTGACCTTCGGCAAGTCACCTTATCTCCCTGTGCCTCAGGCACCAAAAACATAGATTGTAAGCTCCACGGGACAGTGACATGTGCCTGCAAAATATGTCTGTAAAGCGCTACGTAAAACAAGTAGCGCTATACAAGAACATGCTATATATATTAGGATCCAGCGTTTTGTTAACGGTGGGAGGCGTTCCGGCAAACATCACCCCCGCCCCCAACACGGTCGGCGGCTCTGTGTCACAGTGTGTGTCGTGTGGATCTGTGACTCTGACAAGCTATATATAGCACAAAGTGGCTTTCGTAGTTTAACATTTTCTGAAATGGCTTGCACTTTTTTCCACTGCCGGAATGAATTGATTCAGTGTTTTCTCCCAGGAGATCTATAGTGACATAGGCTATATTTTTCCATTCATTCTAAGTGTTACATAAAACTGCCTCCAAGTGCACTTTTGAAAAGGCATTGTGTAGCAGTAAGTTGGTAATTAAAATATTCTTTTGCTGGAATAAAAAAAAAAATGACGTGCCCAGGGTTGATAATTATTTATATATAGGCTGAAAATATGTATAATCTTAAAAGGTCACTGGAGTTTAGCAATGTTTGTCTACACTGAAATAGTAAAATACAATTTGTATTAATACTAAATGTCTACGATATAATTTGACAGACGAGTCAAAAGCATAACTGAAAGAAAAAAAATATCTGAATCTATAATATGTACTAATGTTGGGGCTCATGCCTAAATAAGGAACTAATGCAGCTTCTAGATAATCATATCTGTTTTTAAAAATTGTTACAAAGTAATGGATAGTATAGAAATCTACTTGAAAATTTCACAATAAAATGTGATTACTGTAGGTTGAAAAAGTGTGTGTATGTGTATATATAGATATATAGATATCTATATATCATCAAATATCGGTAAAATTAAAGAATAAATATATATTCAGTTCTTGCATTAATTTTGTTTTCAAAGCCTTTTTTTCCTAAAATTAGCCAACTTTGTAAGTACTGTGCAAAAAAAATTATGATTGCATCCTTGTGTATTAGCAAATGCTGGCCTTGAAAGATACAAATATCAAATCATTAACAATTTTGCTACTTGAGTGAAGCAACGGTTTTCCATAGTAACCGACATCTTAAGAAAACAATAGAAAAGGCGACGGTGTTGTACAGCTGCTTTAATAAAGACTGTTCGACATACTAGATAACAGAGTAGGATATTGATTTCTCTAGTTCTTGCTGTGATGTGGTTTATAGTGACATCCAGTGATTATTCTACTGTTCTACAAAATACTAGGAAGGATGGCATACTTATTGTTTTTTTTATGTTTTGTGAAAAGCTGTTCCAGTATTTCTGTTTGATTTTATTTGCAATGATTCTAAAACTTAACCAATCAGGTGGAAATTTGGCAAAACTGCCCCAAGTTTAAAAGGGTTGACTGTGAAAGTATGGGGTTTAAATGGATGCAGATTGTGGACTCTATTAGAGCAATTAGGTTGACAAAACAGCAACACTCCCCCAGCCTATCCACTTTCTTTTAACCCCTGTGGAACTTAACCACATTATATTTTTATTTTTGTGGAAACCCTGGTTCTTAAGATAGTGACCTTACTTTGTGGTGGTGGTGTTTTTTTTTATTTTTTTTTAAACTTTCTTTGGAACATTTTCATAAATTATAATGGTGAATGGGGAGGGATACAAAAAAATAATAGGGATTAGGGGGGACATGGTACAAATAATATATATTTCTATTCGATCGTAAATTTGCAATTCAGATCAAATACATTTACATATTTACATTATACAATTCTGACATTGCGAAGATTCCCAAGTTAAACAAGTTACTTTGTGTAAATCTAGTTCCAGGGAAACCTTAATGGCTGTTAAATCTCTGGCCAATAGGTAGCCACAACAGCAGTTGCAGCTTCCTATTGGATAACTATTTCCATTTTAAAATCAGGAAGCTATACCGGTAACTTAACGGTAAGTATCTCAGAGGGAGAGAGAGGGGAAATGGCTGCTTTTAATACAAATATTTTAGACAAAGTTTTAGGTTGAACCTGAAGGTGAACATTTTTTACTATGACTTTGTGTTTGATTGTAACCATTATGATTTATGATTTAGGATGATCAGATATTATGTGAATGAATCTGTTACAATGTCCAATTTACCTTTTATTAGCTGGTATTTTGGATCGCAATAGCAAAAGTCTTTATTTTCTTTTTCAAGATGTGCACATTAAATTTCTAGCCAATTTTTAAAAAGTACACATTGTTGGCAAAATATACCAAATTTCATGCTAATATATGCTGGGAATGTTAAATTAATCAAGTTTATTTGATTACCTCAATACCCCAATAGCATTGCAACTTCCACTGTAGCGAGATTGACTCAGACAGCTATGTTGATCTCCCATCAGTTTTAAATGTGTTCTTTTCCTTTGCAACTGGGAATGGAGTCCCTGAATACCCAGAGTCAAATACAGTAAAAACAAAGTTTTAACTGGGGTCATTGCTGCTGCAAGGAGAAGAATCTAGTTTAGTGTTTCTATTACATTAATTTGTAGGTACTAAGATATATTGAATGAAATAAAATACATTTTGTTAATGCATTGTAACAATTGGTATCTAACGAGATGATTAGTATTCACACAGTAAAAATCATTACAGCAAGATGGTGTCTCAATTTGTTGTATGTAATGATGTTTTCCTTTATAGTCCAAATCCTGACCCAGGTACAGGAGTTAGTTGAATTTTCACTTCTATATTTAGTGTCACTGTGTGAATTGGCCACATTCAGAGGAAGCCAAGCAGTAATCGTGAAAAATTGCAATTCAGGTGTTGTGGTATCATGTTTGTCTTATTATTTACAGTGATGAGAGAAACTTTGTGAACCGCAATGATAATTATGGAAATTACATTATTTTTCCATGATAACCTTCTTGAATCAAAACCAGTCTTTTCTTAAATATCCAATAGGGTTTATATTAACCAATTCCAAGTCTTTTGAAACAAAATGATGTATGTATTAGACCTGGGGGGCACGAGAATTTGTAGGGGGGCGGGGGGTGGTGGTTACAGAGGCCCCGCGCTCTTCCCCACGGCATTTAAAATAAATCCCGGGGGAGGCGTGAGGCTTCTGTAACTCCCTTTCTTACCTGCTCTCTGCTGGGTCTTCGGCAACATGGCGTCAAATGAAGCCGCAGGGTCAGGTGATGTGATGCGTCACCATGGCAACGTGCATCAAATGATGCGGCGGGGTGATGTGATGTCACATGACCTGCAACGTTATTTGACGGCGAGTTCTTGGAGGGGGTGGGCGCGAACGCTGCGGCTGCCGGGCAGGGGGGCGCAGTTCAAGAAGTTTTCGCACCCCTGTATTAGACAAACAATTAGTAATTTAGAGTAAGCGTATGGGAAAAAATAAATGAAAATCTGGTTTTATCAGCAAAATTAAAGAGGATAAATAGATATTCAGGTGTTAGTTTGGGAGGATGCACCCTATATAAAGATAAGAAACTTTGTGAGTTTGGTCTTCACCATACTGGTATGTGGAAACATCTCATGCCACAATGAAAATAAATCTCTGAAGACCTCAGAAAAGCAGTTATTGATGCTAATCAGTCTAGAAAGGATTACAAAACCATTTCTAAGCATTTTATGGCTCCGCCAATCGACTGTCAGACAATCACTCAACCCAAGAACGGTCGTCCTATCAAAATCTCTCCAAGAACAAACCAGCAAATCATCCAGGAAGTCACAAAGAACCCCAGAGTAACATCCAAGGATCTGCAGGACACTCCTGCCTTGGCTAATGTGAGTGTTCATGACTCAACTATGAAAAAAGACTGAACAAGAATGGTGTTCATGGAAGGATTGCAAGAAGGAATCCACTGCTCTCCCTAAAAAGAACATTGTTGCCATCGGAATTTCGCCAAAGAGCACATAGGTGATCCACAAGACTTCTGGAACAATGTTCTCTGGACAGACGAGCCAAAGGTAGAACCTTTTGGCCTCAATGAGAAACGTTATGTTTGGCGAAAACCACTTCTATAAGGAGGAATGGGCCAATATTCCTCAAAACTGATGTGAGAGACTGACCAGCAGTTACAGGAAACACTTAGTTGCCCAAAGACCCGAACCATATGCTGCCTCCTCAGCCAGAGCGGCGGCAGCCCAGCGGGAGATACGCTATCGGCCGCGGGAAGCCATTGCTGAGTCCCTCTGGTAGGCACTGCTCCCATTGGCCAGTTTGGAATCCCTCCACAGCTCTTTAACTCTCAAAACCCGCCCCCAGCCCTGATTGGTCCATTGGGGCGGCCCTAGCTTTCTGATTAGTCCGTGAGCTGAATCCACTCTCTGATTGGTCGCCAACCCTTCTACCATGCTTACCTATGGCAGAGGGGAAGATAGAAAAAGGGAGACCTGATCAGCGCTCCAGAGCTAATTCGGATCCTGACGTGGAGGTGTAGTAAGCGGTGTTCTCTGAGGCTTTGCCGGAGACACCTGAAAACTAGGCTGGGTGCCTATCCGAGCGAGATATTTGAAAGTGCGTTTGCACTACGGGACTGTGTGTTGCTGAAGAAGCAGAGAGCATGACTTTTGCATGGCAGATTTGAAAGTGCATTACCACGAACTGCACCAGAGGTTTGAACGCTCCCTACCCTTAGTGTGTGGAAGCAAATCCTATGTAAGCCTGCAATGTTGCGCACAGCACCTTGCCAGCTAGGATTTCCTTCTTATGATCTGTTTTTAGTGAGTATAACACTAATTTGTGTTTCTGTTGTGCTTGCTGGCTCCAATTGTAATGAAAAAATCTTTTATTGACCTACAGGTAGTCCTCGCTTTACGACGTTCCGCTTTCCATTGGCTGAGGTTTCCGATGGCGCATAATACAGTCAAAAAAAACATTCTCCGCTGCTGTTTTCGCTGGAAACTGCTGCCGGTGAACATGAGTCCTGCTTTCCGACTGTCTCGCATCCGACGCGGGTTTGCGGGACACATTCTGTCGGAAATGCGAGGACTGTCTGTACTTTGTCCTGTCTGGTGCCTTGATTCCTGGATTAAGTTCTGGTCTTCCGTGACAAGCATAGCATTAAATACTGCAAAAAGGTGCTTCTACGAAGTGCTGAATACTTACGCAACCATTACATTTCACTGGTTTTTGTCTTTTCATTTGCGGTCATTTAACCCCCTCCTCATATAAGTGTTAACTTCAACCACTACAGCTTTGTAGCTTTGAATAAAAATAGTTTGAAAAAAAATTGCACATAAATTATTTGTAATTCAACAACTTGTGCCATTATTGTTGACTGGGTGAATCTCTCTGTCTCTTTCTCTCTCTGTCTCTTTCTTTCTTCTCTCTCTCTCTCTCCTCTCTCTCTTCTCTCTCTCTCCTCTCTCTCTCTCCTCTCTCTCTCTCTCTCCTCTCTCCTCTCTCCTCTCTCTCTCTCTCTCCTCTCTCTCTCCTCTCTCTCTCCTCTCTCTCTCTCTCCTCTCTCTCTCTCTCCTCTCTCTCTCTCTCTCTCTCCTCTCTCTCTCTCTCTCTCTCTCTCATCTCTCTCTCTGTCTCCTCTCTCTCTCTGTCTCCTCTCTCTCTCTCCTCTCTCTCTCTCTCCTCTCTCTCCTCTCTCTTTCCTCTCTCTCTCTCCTCTCTCCGCTCTCTCCTCTCTCTCTCTCTTCTCTCTCTCTCCTGGAAAGAGAGAGAATCAGGGTGCACCGTAGAGGAGATAACAGGATAGTAGTCAGAGTTAGATCAGGTGATCGATATTACCAGCACAACACTGGATGTCATAAATTAATCTTTTGTTCTAACTTACTGTTGTGCCAGTAATGTAGATCACTTGTGCACTTGTGATCTGACTTAGTGTGTATGTATGTGTGTGTGTGTGTGTGTGTATATATATATAAATATAAAAAAAAAAAATCAGGCACCCCAAATGGTACAATAAATAGGTGTTTACTACTGCACCGACACACTTTATTCGAGCAAATACCCGGTATGTACCTGGCAGATACCTGGAATGCGCCGCTCCTCACCTCTGACAAGCCCCGTTGCATTTGCCTTCCCAGCCTGGGTTCATGCCTGGCTGATGGGCGGCTGATCTGTTAAATGATAATGATTAGGATTTAATAGGCTGCAATGCTTCGCGTGTCTACCAGATGGCATAAATTCATGAATTGTAATGCAGTATATATATATATGTAGTGTGCAGTATTGCAGCCAACGGGAATAAAATGCTTCAATCCCTGCCGGAAAATAACTCAATGCACTCGGGCAGAAAACAGTCACAAACCTCAATACACCCGGGTATACCCGAATTCGTGGGACTAGCCAAGCTCGAATAAAGTGTGTCGCCAGTGTAGCTCAATGTTTCAGCTTCCAAATGGAGCCTTTTTGAAAAAGGGAAGCCGAAACATTGAGCTACTAAAGACACATTTATTGTACCATTTGGTGTGCCGACTTTTTTGACCATACTACAGAGTACAGTTTAGTACTTTCAGCAGAAGCACCTGCTCCGATCTATTGGATTATTACGGTGGTGTGCCCTGACTTCTTTACTCTATACGTGTGTATATATAAACAGGGGTGGGAAAAATGTATAAAATACTTAGAAGCCAGACAGAATTTTTAGGAACCAGTTTGGGGAGGGGAAGGGCAGGGGGGGGGGGGATAGAGGAGGAAAGGTGCGGCGTTATTGGAGTGTGAATACAAATTTTAAATACTTGAATCAAAACTTTAGTGAGATCGTGTTACTAAAAGGTGCAAACAGAATATTACATTTTGATATAATGCTAAGCAATTAAATATCATTATATAAATGTGAACAAGGGTGTGCAAGCATAGAATAAAAAGGAAAAGGATATAATAAAGTGTACCAGTGAAGTGACTTAATTCAAATCAGTCTATCCAATGTTGGGAAAATGCTGGAGACTTGGGCAGCTTCTTAATGGTCATACTAGGTCCAAACATAAATCTAATAAACAAGCAAAAGAAGCACTTCATAGTGTGAAATCGTAATGCATTTTTTAATAAAGACACAGGGCACAATTTGCACTCAAAAGATTAAAAGATAATGTATCTTTGAGATCAATATCGGGGGGGTTACTATCCGACACTGCAGCTATGGAGGTCCTGCCTGGAGCACAGAGCGGCTGAAATCAGGACTTCACAGCCGCTGGTTGATGTAAGCAGCTGGTGTCCCAAGTTATTACCGGCAAATGCAACTAGCAGAAAGTCCTCCGTTGCACGATACAATTGGGATTCTCCAATCTTCTCTCCAAAGTAGGGTGATGTCACCGCAGCTTTAGTCGTAACCTCACGTCCCAACTCGTTTCGTAACAGCTTAAGTGACTTCGTCCCTGAAGAGAGACACACATGCTGCAGTCTTTCAGCTCCACACGTCACCACACACAACTTTTGGATTAGATTTAGAATCCACATTTTCCTCACAGTTTATTTAATATGTTTACATATACTTTTTCTATTTCATGTAATTCAGTGTAACTATTTATTATATTGACATTCACGTTATTTTTTTCACATCTTCAATTATGGTAAATTTTAAAGTAGGGGCTTTTAAGGAAAGTACTGGTTGATCCTTATTTGACAAGTGTGAATGCATTACAGCTAATATCCGTTATGAATGCCTTCTCTGAAAATAAAAATTAGAAGTGTCAAGAATAAGTGTTAAAATTAAAATATTTATACAAACGTTTTTTTTTTTTTTTTAATACATTGCAAGGAGAGTTTAATAATTGATGTATTCATGTGTAAATGCAATAGTCGGATAGTGCAATGCATTAGGAATAATGCTAGCGATTATAAAGGGGCAAAATAACTGCGATTTCTTAAACTGATAGTGAGCCATTGCCAAAAGCATGTTTCCTTTGAAAGAAAATCAGCGAATTAATATTGAAATAATATTAGTGTCTTTTTAAAAAAATATTTGTCAGTGTTGATTCTTTTTCATTTTGCCTGTTGTGTGTGTGTGTGTGTGTGTGTGTGTGTGTGTGTGTGTGTGTGTGTGTGTGTGTGTGTGTGTGTGTGTGTGTGTGTGTGTGTGTGTATATATGTATATATATGTGTGTGTGTATGTATATGTGTGTGTATATGTATATATATTTTTTTTTTATTTTTTTTTCCATGTTACTTTTTAAAAATGAGATGTGAAGCAACAGTTTCACATCAATAATTAACAATCTAGCCAACACTTTAGGAAGTTTAATATTTTTGTAAGTCGAGCTGATCAAAACAGATGGCTTTTAGGTGATAAGACGATCGGCAGTAGTAGCGTAGTGCAGTTTAGTGCTTCCTGCAGATGATGCTCACAGGTTTGTTCATTTGTGTGTTTTAATCAAACAAGTAAAAATAGCCACAGCTTTGATTGTAAATGTTTTGTATTATAGGATAGTTTCACGGAAAAAGTATACAGTATACTGCTTTTGTTTTTTTGTTTTTTTGCTCATTTACATTTCCATTTCTTGTGTGTTTAGAAATCACTAAACAGATCATTTAAAGAAAAAGTAGTTCCCATTGTATCAATTAAAACGGCTAACCTCATTGTGGTCTTTAAAGTTATCAATGGACTTATTGCATGTGAACAGCTTGGCACTGAGTAAAAATATGGTTTTGAGTCTTCTGGAGTGTGCAATCTATGTAGTTTAGGGGTGGTCAACCTGTGGCCCATTTGGAATGGCCCATCTGACGGAGCAAAAAAGACAAATTGACTGAAAGATCGATTAAGGAATTATACAAAATTCTTAAAATTAAAAAACATCACAGGAAACTTATTAATACTAGCATCAATTTTGAAAATGAACACAATTTTAATAACTTCTTTAACAATTGTAAACATTAAATAAATGCATTTAAATAATTAAAATAAAGTTGAAGTTATTCCCCATATTTGTTTTGTGAGCAGACATTTTAGGCAATGAACTTCGTTAAAAATAAGTACAGCTCTGGATTGACAGACGCCTATGTAGGCTTTGCGTTATTATCAACCTCGAAAATGGATTGTAATATTGAGATACTGTTTATTGAAATGCAAGCTCAGAAATCACCCTGAGATATTTTAAGTTCAGATTCTTCTTTTTTTTAATTAGGATTTCAATTTGTTTTCTTTTTTAACTGAATAATGTTTAATATTTAAATATTTGTAAAATATTTATCCTTTTTTTTTTTTTTACGTTTGGTGTTAGTTAGTTTAGGTGTAGTAATTTAAACCGTATATAGGGGCAGTGAGATGCGTTCCGCCAAAACATTTGTGCCTTTTTATAGGCACGACTGAAAAAAACCGACTAAACTCTGGGGAGAGCATCTGATTAAAAATTTTTTTTTTTTTTAAACAATGGTGCAAATGGCAAGAAGAGAGAAGTAAAAAAACATCAGCACGGTTTGCTGGCGTAACATTTACAATGCCAGAGCTGCTGCTGGACATCCAGTATTTGCAGTCACATACGCTCCACTTTAATTTCAATCGTGCTAATGATCTGTTGGGAGAGGTTACTCCGATCTTCCCCAAGAAAACAAACATTTTTGCCATGATGTACCTGGTACATTATACGGACACTAAGGGGTCTATGCAGTAAGGGTTCATAAGCCACTTATCGAGCACTTATCGGCCAAAATGCCTACTCCAATTCAGTAAGCGTCGATAAGTGGGCGATAAGACTGAATCACCCCAAAAAATGTATTTAAAAACAATCGCAGCTTGAGTGACAATAAGCCACTTGTCACCAGGTTCTGAAACTCGTGCAATTCTAGTAGCCGTGATTAGGTCTGGGAGTTCCCGAGTGGTCCCCGTGGGTGTCCGTGGACCGCCAGGTAAAACCCGCGCGCGTCCGGGGGCCACATGGGGGCCCTGTGGGTGTCTGGGGGCTCTCGGGTGGTTCCCTCAGGGGTCCTCATGGGTGTCTGGGGGCCTTCAGGTGCTCCCCGCTGGGATCCGGGGGCCCCATAGGGGTCCCGAGTGATCCCCGCGAGTGTTTGGGGGTTTTCTGGTGGTCCCAGCGGGTGTCCGGGTGGCCCCGTGGGTGTCTGGGGGTCCTCGGTGGTTGCCAGAGGTGTTTGGGGGCCCTCAGGTGGTCCCCGCAGGTGTCCATGGCCTGCAGGACCAATCCTGTTGCCAAAAAAATGAATGTGGCATACATTTTAATAAATGCACCTCCCCCCAACACATACAGTACAGTAATTGGCAAAATTACTATTATCCAGATATGGATAATAGCTCATTTGCCATTATTAAATCAAACATTAGCCAGGCAGCATAAATAAAGTAAATAAACCTTTCTACTTACCCCTGCCATAATGAAGGGCGTCCTCGTCAACATACTGCAGGGCCATGTCCTTCATTGCCAGAAAGAATATAATCAATAATACAATCTAATGGCCCCTAACCCCTTAATAACTGCTGCTGTAATTAAGGGGATAACCCACCCTCCCCCGCTACCCACCCTGGAGACCAAACCACCCACCCCGGGCCCACTACCCACCCTGTACCTATTGAATGGCATAGTGGTACATCATACCCATATAATATGGGCATGATAAGCCACTATAGCACTCAATGGTCAACTGAATAAAAAAGCCTCAATGCAAACAATACAGAATAGTAAAACATATACACAAGAAGCACAATTCAAGAAATAAAACAATTAGTCAACAAATTAAATACAAGCACTAGCCAACCAATCAATTAAATCATGTAAAGTGTTAACCAAAAAAAAAATCAAATAATTAATTAAACCACTAGCCAACACATACATTAAAACCAGTAGCCAACCAGATAAATAATTCATTAAAAACACTAAACCATTTGAAAATGACATTAAAAAGGCCATCCAAATTACAAATAATGTAGGCCAAATAATTACCAGAAAACTAAAATAAATCCATAGAAAAATAAGAATTTGCCAAAAATTAATTGGTTATCACTGTATTGATCTGTACCCTAAACGGACACAAATTAATACATTAGCAGTCAATGGGCAATAAAAAAAACATGAATATACACAAATACAATAAAAAAACCTGAAATAAAGACATTTACATACATTCAATATTTTACTTAACTTTAAAAGAGTTGGCCCTCCAAATCCCGGCGAATCTGCAATGTCTCATGCCCCGACGTCATCAAATTCTATCCTACACCATCCACCATGAAGATCCGGAACCAGTAAAAAAAAATATTTCTTTTATCTTCAATCACCTTCTTTCTTCATCTGTGATTATTTCTTGCTTTTCTGTCATTTTCTATCTTCATCTGTCAATCCAAAAACCACATTTTAGATCCCAACCGATGTTGTCTTGTCGGCTTCTTGATGTAAAATGAGGTGCCATGGCCTATGATGTCACATTTTCAGGTCAGATGGTACAGCTCCAATCTGATTGGATGCTGTCATGTTCTCGCCTTTTTTTTTTTTTTTTTTTTTTTTTAAGTATATGACGTCATCTCCAAGGGAGGTACGTCGCATCCTTCAAACCACATGGCTATATCACATGGTATTACAGCCAATGGGATTGAAGACCATCCCTTAGGCTACTGTACCATGTGATAGATTACCTTAGTTCAAAAGGATATGACATCATCCTTTAAAGTGACGTCACATCCTTTTGAACTAAGGTAACCTATCACAAAGTACAGTAACCAATGGGATTGTCTTCAATCCCATTGGCTATAATACTATGTGATATAGCCATGTCCCTTGGAGATGACATCACATCCTTCAAAAAAAAAAAAAGACGGCACTTGATACAGCGTCCAATCAGATTAGACCTGTGCTATCTGACCTGAAAATGTGATCACGGGCCATATTTAGCCTTGACGCCTCATTTTACATCAAGAAGCCGACGAGACATCGGTTGGGATCTAACATGTGATTTTTGGATTGACAGATGAAGATAGAAAATTACAGAAAAGCAAGAAATAATCACAGATGAAGAAAGGTGATTGAAGATAAAAGAAGAATTTTGTTACCTGTTCCGGATCTTCATGGTGGATGGCGTCGGATTGAGTTTGATGACCTCGCGGTACAAGTCTGTGAAAGTTGTAAAAATGTTACAAAAAACATTTTAGTTATCAAATGAGTTTATTCAGAGTGCACACAGCGAAGACAGCTTCAAAACAAAAAGCTCTCTCCCAGATAACACGGTATGCCATATATTTATACCCTAAAAAATAAAGTGTCCTCCCTCTATGGGGGGCTTGCGCGTCACTAATATTACATCATTTTGTAATACATAATAATACTGAATAAATGTACGTAATCTAAAAAATCATTATGGGGTTACATGTGATGTTTCTGTTTCTGCCACCTGGCATATGAGTATGAGACAAGTTCACTGTAAAGCTCAGATTCTATCTTAGACTGCTAACAAGGCTTCTCATAATTTCTGGACTGTTTACACTTTCATTTGGAGTTGATTGGATGATGTATTACTAGTGACGCGCAAGCCCCCCGTAGAGGGAGGACACTTTAGTTTTTAGGGTATAAATATATGGCATACCGTGTTATCTGGGAGAGAGCTTTTTGTTTTGAAGCTGTCTCCACTGTGTGCACTCTGAATAAACTCATTTGATAACTAAAATGTTTTTTGTAACATTTTTACAACATTCACAAGACATTGCAGATTCGCCGGGATTCGGAGGACCAACGCTTCTAAAGTAAAGTAAAATATTGAATGTATGTAACTGTCTTTTTTGCAGGTTTTTTTTTATTGTATTTGTGTATTTTCATCTTTTTTATTGCCCATTGCCTGCTAATGTATTAATCTGTGTCCGTTTAGGGTACAGATCAATACAGTGATAGCCAATTAATTTTTTTGCAAATGTTTTTTTTTCTATTGCTAGTTTTATTTTAGTTTTTTGGTAATTATTTGCCTTACATTATTTGTAATTTGGATGGCTTTTTTAATGTAATTTCCAATGGTTTAGTGTTTTTAATTAATTATTTAAATGGTTGGCTACTGATTTTAATTTGTATTGGCTAGTGGTTTAATAAATTAATTGATTTGTTTGTTAGTGCTTTAAATTATTTTATTGATTGGTTGGCTTGTGCTTGTATTTATTTAAATGGTGGCTAATGGTTTTATTTCTTGAATTGTGCTGCTTGTGTATGTTTTATTATTGTGTGTGTTTTGCGTTGAGGCTTTTTTATTTGGTTGACCATTGAGTGCTAAAGTGGCTTATCATGCACATATTATATGGGTATGATGTACCACTATGCCATTCAATGGGTTCAGGGTGGGTATAATGGGCCCGGGGTGGGTGGTTAGGTCTCCAGGGTGGGTACCCGCGAGTACTACCCGGGCCCGGACCCCCGTAGGACTCTGGTTTGAATGCTGTGTTTAAATAAAAAAAATAATGCTTTTATGTGGGGACACAGGAGGTGGGTTGTGTATTGGTGATTATATCATATTGTAATGTTTATTGGGGGCAGAGGGGGTCAGTGAAGGGTCAAGTACTCCCTTCACTCTTCCTCTCTGCCCCTAATAAAGCTACTGTTGTGCCTTAATCCCTTCATTGCCTTTGCGGATATCCGCTAAGGTAATGAAGCTGCTTTAATGTCATTTTTATTATTAGTGTGTGAGAGCAGGGGTTCTCCGGAGCAGAACCGTGTTGATTTCATGTCCGGGGACCCCCTGCTTCCTGAGTTACAGGCCCCATTATGGGGTGCCGGTATCTCCTATGCATTGAAATGTCACGTGACCGTGGGAATCAAAAGAATAGGAGATACCGTTGCACCCCATAACGGGGCCTCTATCTCGGGAAGCACGGGTCCCCAGACCTGAAATAAACGCGGTTCTTCTCTGGAGACCCCCTGCTCATCTTCACTAGTAGTAAAATGTATATTAAAAAACATAAATTTCTGGTGAGATTTGCGCAGGGAGAGGCGGCTCTCTGCAGCAGAAAGAACTCGCCGGGTAAGGCCTTTTCAGAGGGTCGATCATCATGCCGCTGGCTTCTCGCCCGTTTTTTGTGAATTTTGCCATCAAAGGTAAAAGAGGCTTTCTGAATACCGTGATAGCGACGCTCATAAAAACAGCGATAATGCTTTGCGGTTTTGTATGAAACATTTTAATATGCAGGGAAAACATACCCAATTTTACATTTGTCACATTTTATGTTCTTTGTCTCCGTTGGGCAGAGTGACAAAATAGACATTTTATTCCTCCTGTGTTTTTTGCTGATAGATTTATTGAATGAACCTTTTTTGGCAAGTCACTGTAGCTATCAAACTTATGGCTGTGCTGTTTTTGTAAAGAGAGCCTGCATTGCTGTTTCTACACTAGAAATAAATAAAGTACACAGAGTATTTTCCTATAGGAAGTTAGGTGATTTTTGTGCTGATTGCATATTTGACAGTGATAAAGAAACTTTGAAAGCAATCAGCTGGTAATTTGGCATGTGCATTGGTGGTTCAGTTATTGATGTACAGGTCTTAAGTCCTGCATACCCAATTCTCTGAATATAATTAATTTGCTTAGCTGTGCAGTAAAAGCTTATGAACAGAGATCTGGTGGAAAACTAATTCATTTTTATCTTGTATTGACAGATGAGTGAAATGTTGTGAAAATACCTGCCTGGATGAAAAATATTTGTAGTAAATGCTTGCACGCAGAAACAGAATCTAAGCTAGCGTGATAAGGACATTTTGAAAAGCACTTACAACTCAAATACTTTTAATAGTTGTTCCAATTTTTAGTGTTTCCTGGTAGAGTGATCTTATTTTCTCACTGTTGTCAGTATTGTCAAGTCATAAAAATTGGGCAATAGCTTATTTTTTTTTTTTTTTCTCGCTGAAATTGGTACTAAAGATGATTTACTATCTGCTGTCTGGACAAATAGTTTTCCAATCCTGGTTATTGAAAAAAGGATTTTACTTACACCAGTTCTACACTTGAGCTTTAGGGACCAACTTTTTTCAAGTATGACAGGTAAATCATCAGTTTAATATTCATGCAGTAAACAATTCAAATTGAAAGTTTTCTTTAGCAACCATTTGAACACTAACAGAAGATGTTGTTTTTTTTTCTAAAATAAGATCCACAAAGTTTACCAGAATGAACCTTTAACGCCTCCTCCTACCAACTCCCAATGAAGCCTGGTATCAAACTGACATAGAAAACTATGAAAACCAGATAATAATGAGTAACAGAGCTTTGTTTTAGAAATTCAACATAGTTTTAGCTTAAATTTCGGAACTCGGAAAAAAACTGCACTAGTGTCATATTGACTCAGAAAACATTTGTAAACTAGCTGGTAAAATTAGTTGAAATTTACCCTTAAAATTGTAAATTATAAACTTCTGGCCTACATTTTTAAATGTTTGAGATATCGGGATCAATTTTTTTTCCATTAATAATTATACAAAAGCAACATGGATATACAGTATAGTGAGTTTTGAAACTGCTGGTCCCAGTCTTGTGAACCTTGTTTTTGGTATGTTTTTCATTTTCACTTCCTGAGATAATGATCAACGGCTCCCAGAGTTTGTATTTGAAACCACAGAAGCCAAACACAAAGAAACAGATCTAGATCTCCTTTACCTTTAGTAAGTTTTGAAAATGAAAACAAATTATTTGTGTACAAGTTTGAATGATCTAAACACAGCTCTAAATGCATTTGAATGTAATTTCGGTTTAAATCCTACATAGCAGACTTTGTAGATTAGTATTGACATATGATAATTCCCAGCAAAGGATGCCAAGAAATTAGGAAAGTACACTTTCCTAGCACCAAGAAATTTCCTGCAACACTCTGATTCATTTTGTCCTCTGTCAGTGAAAGGGTTTAAGTGCTATTATTCAACGCCTGGCTTGCCTGAATGTACTGGTAAGCATGAAATGAATGTTAATAGACTATCTTGTATGGAGAGAGAGAAACAATAACCTTTGACATTTTCAGCCTATTTAAAACATTATGTTGAAATGGGCATTCATTTTTAATTCATTATTTTTTTTTTTTTACTGCTAAATCATTATAATGAAAAGTGAAAACAGTAAAAATAAGTTGGGTCTTTTCGAGGGTACACTTTAAATATCACAGCACTAATTACAGTAGCTGATAGGTTGAGTTCCCGATTTCGTCATAGGGCATCCCTGAGAAGCAGGTACAACTGTATACAATATAGAAAATACACAATGAGTCGGCTTTTTCAAAGTAGCAAAAAATAAAACATTTGAGAGAGAAAAATCAACGGACATATGTTTCAAAGTAAACTACATAGTGACAATATATAGATAGAGATCAAAAGATCATATCTCTATCAGTAGTTTCACAATTCACACACATTACCTCAGGTATTTGGAGCAGCCCAGACCACTTTTTACTCTACCCTACTGTGTTGTGTGCTTGCTTATCTGTATTGTTTGTCAAATGTGTTATCTTGTATAAATGGGTAGATTTAGAGGTAATTTAGGGCATTGCGTTTTATTCAAGGCAGCCACTGACCCAGACTACATCTGTACTCTGAGTGTTTTGTTTTGCTAAATGAAGTATCTCTTTCGGTGTTCAAAACAGAAGTATGGGCAGCAAGATCAAAGTATGAAGGGAAGGAGACCTAGATGAAGCAAGCCTGCATTAAGAAACTGTGACGTGCATGCAGTTGCCAAGCAAAATTCTTTGGATTACTTGTCACAACTCTGTCATTAAGAAATTGTTTCTTAACTGTATGCACTTGGATTTAACATCCTACATTATGTAGGTAGGTGCTGCCACCTCTAAAATAAATACTTGTGTGGAGAACATTTAAAGGCAGGTGACAACCTATTTAAAATATTCTCAACATCTACTTCTACACTAAGGAAGCCATAACATTTGATGTTCTTATTTTATTCTAATTTTCTCTTTAGTCTTTAGAACTAATGCTTAAAGCACGTTACAAATCAGTGATGTATTTTTGATTAGATTATAAATTTAAATACATTGTGGAATATGTAGAATACATTGTGCATTTCAGTTTGTATTGTTTCTGCAGTGTACATATGCATTTTAAATATGTTGAGGTTTAAAAATGCTGCAGTTTGCATTTGAATTTTATTGAACCATGCAATTAACCAATGAAATCTGGTAAATTGTGTAAATGTGTTTTTGAAACAAATACAACCTATAATATTTTTTTGTATAAATATTAAATATAAAAATGTTTATGGTGGAAAGAAAGCAAATGTCCTCATATAAAAATACGAAATGGTTTCTCTATTATTTGAAAAACATTTATAATTTTTTATATTTTAATGTCCTAAATGTCAGTATTGTAAATTACATTTTCAGTGATGCATCTTGCAGATATTTAAACTGAACAAATAACTCAGATGTCTCATAAAATAAATAAGACTAAAAATGACAACCCGACTCTGAACATATCTGTTTTGCTGACTGCATTTACTGAATAGAAAAACGCCCTTAAGCATGATGAGAAAGAAACCAATTAAATGATGAGGTTGAATTTTACATAGCATTTTCTTCCTGTTCAATATATTCAGTTCACCATAGGCTGCTCAGTTGGATTCAAACAGGAACCAGGGACCCTTGTCATTAGCAGTAACTAAAACAAAATGCATGTAGGAGAGTAGAATCAAAATCACCATCTCACTTTGCCTGGTTGGAGTAATTTCATCAAGGAGGATTTTAGTTGTCGTGTGATGTGGGTCTGCTCCCTTCTGTGTGGTATGAGCTGCTTGTCTGAATCACATCTCTTTTCCATGCAGTACATGTAAGCACAGTGCAAATAAAAAGCCAGATGGTGCACACTGAATAATTGCAACACCTTTCTTGATTCATTTCCCTTTTGTGGCTCTGCTCTGAGCCTGTAAGAGTAGGAGATGCAGAAGGAGGTGCATATAGAGAAGTGGGAAGGGCGCTAGGTTTGTGTCTGTTGTTCATTGCAGCCTAAACTCACTTCTACTTGGTGTCTTTCTGTGTGTTGCAGAAACTGGCGGTCCGGAGCTGTCCTGTGGGGAGTGCCAAGCCCATCCCGCTGATCAAGGCACCCAGCAGTCAGGGCATCGCTATCTCAGTTGTTCCAGCCAAAGTCCCTGTCACCATGGTGACTGCGCACCTCAATGGCCAGAAAATGGCTACAGCCTCCGCAGCATCAGCAGCTAACAGTGCGGAGCCCCCACAGACTGCCCCAATTAACCTGCAGACAACCAGCAAACTGGTGGGAGGTACTTTAAACATGGCAACAAGGAGGGTTCAAGAGATATCTCACGCACAGGTAAGAACTAGCCAAAGAGCCAGAGGAAGGAAACTTAATCGCATGTCTTTCTATGTTGCAGTTATTTACTTCGTTTTTCTTCTCTCAGTTCCATGCATGCACATGGCAGAATGAAAGTCATGTGGTAACTACTTTCTTGTGCTCTGATTCTTATGTTGACATTAAAGTGTAGCATCACCCCATTTCCTCCGTTTATACGATACCACTTAATATTGGCAAAACTTTGCAAAACATTCCACCAGCATTAATTAAACGTTTCTGTAGATTACTGTTATTTAAAATTTGATGCTTTGTCTTTAAGAGAAGGTAACACACTTTTGGATATGTTTAAGTGTTACTCTACTTTTGATTAAGGATGAAAAAAATACTAGATTTCTCAATAAAACACTGGTCTTCAGTGTAATGGTAAATCAGGGGAATTTATCAAAACTGTTTGGTTGCTTTCTGTACTCTTTTTATGCAAATAAAGCTACACTTTGTTTTGTTAGTATCAAATAGTGTCTCTGCTATTGTTCCTGTTATTATTCCTTTTATATAGTACTTGTATATATTACTATATGTGGTTAGTGAGGTATTTTTGTCTTGTATTTATAATGAACATTGTAATACCCACCCAGCATTTTATATTAACTTTAAATGCTTACCACTAGATGTCATATTGTGTATGACTATGATCAGTGTATAGTGTAATATATTTCTGAAAATGGGATTTGGGCTGCTGTATAATATTTTGTGTCCGTTTACTATTTGTATATAATTAAATCTTCATGTGGTCAGCCAGTACTTAACCATTTTGCACCATCTGGTAGTTAATGCATATAATTAGCAGTGGCTAAGCAACCAAAGAATTGACATTCCTTATTGGGGTTTTAAGCAAGCAGAGCATTGATATACCATGGATTTGTAGTATTGTGGTATTTTATGCTTTTGCTTTCAGTGATTGATGTTTGTAGCAGAAAATTAGATGACTGCGGCAGGAAACAGTGTAAATTGTCAAGAGCAGTTGAGCTTACTAAATGATGCAGTGCAGAAGCAAGGGCTATTTTAAAGGATTTTAGGCATGCAGCCTTAGAATATACAGAAAAGGAGACGCTCCACGAGCCACAGATAAAGATATGTGCCCAAGTTAATTTTACTATCAAGCAGGTAATAGAAAAAACCTGTGTACTGTATCGTAAATCAATACTTTAATGAGGTACAGGTGTAACAAATTAGACCTTCAAATACAATTATTACTTTATCATGTAAAAAGATATTTGTATGTAACCCTCCTTGCCCGGCTTTTAAGGAGTTTACATCATGATAAACTATTTGACATGGCTGTGCTCAGTGTCTTATACGTCTGAAGTAGCCAAGTCGCAATGAAATGTGTAGTGTTATCTGTACAGCTAACCTCTGTTGAGAAACATAGTTTATATTGTTCCACTTCATTACACATATATTGGCATATCCAACATTTCCATTTGTTATCACATATCACTACTAATGTTTTTTGAGCACTTAGTTTAGAGTTTAATTCACAGGTTGTTATAGTAATTGCACAAAAAATCCCAGCAAGCTCAAGAAACCCCAAAACCCACCACATAATAAATGTATGCACATAATATATATATATATGTATGTGTCCAAAACTACTGGGCGTGGCCAAATGTATACAACAAAAGACAAAAAAAAAACAATGCTACATCCAATATGCCAAAAATACACAGTGAAATACCTATATATTCTCTTGAAAAAGGGTAATTTAGTTAAACTCTTTGGCCAAAGCGTTATAAGCCTGCTAACCACATCAAGGCATAACCATTAGCAGGTCCTAACACTACCTGATTAAAATTCTCATTTACATCTTAATTTGGAGGGAGAATGATCACATTGGATCTGTCCAAACCCAGTAACATGAAAAAGACCTGCTAACTTAGAAAAGTGGGGATGGACGAGCTTGAACCCTGGGGAGGAGGGGCCACTAACCTCCAAACAGCTGAGACCAGCTGAAAACAAGTTAATAAACACAAAATCCGAGCACGCTCAAGAAACCCCAAAACCCACCACATAATATATATATGTATATACGTGTCCAAAAGGAGTGCTACTGGGCGTCTTTTGTCTTTTTGTTGTTATAGTAATCGTCATGATAATACAGTATCATGAGATATTAGGTATTTTAATCCCTTTGGTGCTTAAGAGGTTAATGAGCTACAATCTTAGTTTAAAAATACAATATATATTGGGTTTATGACAAGCCTAGTCTTGTCACGGATGGGTGCTGTGCTTCAAACATAACTTAACTGGTGGGTTATCCTGTATGTCTCACTTAAAAGGGCCAGATGTGTTGTATATGGCTGATGGAGTCGAGATAAGGGCAGTGTCTGGAGACTTGGGTGTAAAATATGGCCCCTGTGACAACTTCTGTAAACATGGCCTCCTTAGAACAAGCTTCAAAGGGAGTCTATAGATGGTTCTGCAAGGTTTAAAGGGTGTGGCTAAGAAAGTATTCAACATGAGAGTGACTATATTAAAAATAAGAATATCCTGTGATGTTAGCTCCTTTGCATAATAAAAGTAACAAATCTGTAACCGTGTCACTGAGGGGCACGTTCTGACACCACACACTATGTTTAAAAGATTATTTTATTTTTATTTATTTATAAAAATGTTTTACCAGGAAGTAATACATTGAGAGTTACCTTTCGTTTTCAAGTATGTCCTGGGCACAGAGTTATAAAAATACATAGTTACATTAAAAGAACAGGGTTATACGGGTTTATTATAGAGAACAGATATTGATTTATCACCTAGATTGGGTATTAAGACGGTCATATTTATAAACTTGTCGCGTCCCCAGTGAGTGCCTGAATGTATTGATGTGTCTCAAGTGTGTGTAAGTATTACAGAAGTAAATTTAGATATTGAAAAGGCGTTTAAACATCATGTGGTGGGAGTGGGTTTTACTCTGTCGTAAAACTGTCAATCTCGCAGCTGATTTACGACAGGGGCTGATTTTAGGTTGTGTTCAATGGGAAGAATTGTATTTTAATCAGAGCAGAGATTATAATAATCAGATTTCAACAGAGGCGAATTTGGGACTAAATTCTTGATTTCTCATATTCATGATCCAGCGGCCTCTCTGGGGTAAACCCATAGCATTTGGTGAGGTATAGGATTTTCTGTCTGTTTTACCCTTTTATTTTAAGAAGCTCTTCTGCATTTTATTGTAGCTGTATATTTTTTGTAATACCTTTTCTGTAACCTAAGCACTGTATGTTTATATATTAAAACATTTAATAAGTAATGCTTTGGGCTCTGAATGAACTGATGCACGCTCTGTAGGGAGCATTTTACGTATTCGGACACATTTTGCTACAACTGATTTTGGTGTGTTTAAAGTGCATACTTTTTTCTATAATAAACAGGGACCTGGCTCCCTGGCAAATATTAATCAGACATCTCTCATCATATTGGCATACCCCCAGGTGGTAGCAGTGGATAGATATGATTTGCAGTTGAGTAGGGCTTAATATTAACTCACTGGTTCCTTGCGGAGGAGAAATGTGGGTTGGCTAGAGTAGCCGTGTGTATTAACCCTGGTTGCATATCCAAGTCACGTGCTCACTTGTGTGCTGTTCGTGGTGGTGGTATATTGGGACGTATTGAAGAGAGATACAACTCATTTGAGGGACCTTTGTGGAGGTTAAGGGTGGGGCAGCTTGCGGGTTGTGTATTGATACTGAATCCTGTAGAGGAGATATTGTCCATTTGCAAGGCCGCAGACAGGTTTCCCGGGGCCCAGGACTACAGTTCTGACCGTGCCCCCTCCCCCCCCCCCAAAAAAAACCTTCCCACCCCCAATGCAAAAAACTTCCAACCACCAAATACATAGAAAAAAAATGCCCAACCTGCAAATATATACAACCTCCCCCACCCCCCCAAATACATACAAAACACCCACCTACCCAATTCATATGAAAAAAAATACATATAACACATATGTATATACATATATGTATGTATGTGATATATATATACCCCAAGCCCCCCAATACATTTATAAATTTCCCCAAGCCCCCCCACATATATAAATACCCCCAAGCCCCCCAATACATACAAAAATACTGACTTACCTTGGGTCAAGCCGGGCCCAGTGTCTGCGGTGGTCCGCTAGCTGAGGGGGCAAATTTCCCCCGACCTCTGGAAAGGCCCTGCTGTCGGTTGATTCCATGCCCCGACTCTCAGCTGCCTGCAGGACCTTTCCTCTCTCTGTCCCACACTGCCGAGCTTCCACAGCCGATGCGCGCCAGGGCTCTGACGTCAGCGCGCCGGAAGTAAGCTTGGCCTTACTTCGGCGCGCTGACGTCAGAGCCCCGTCGCGTGCTGTCAGTGGCAGCTCGGCGGCGTGGGACAGAGAGAGGAAATGTGCTGCAGGTAGCTGAAAGCCGGGGCTCGGCAGCAGGGCCTGGCCAGAGATCGGGGGAAATTTGCAGGGCCGGTCGGGCCTCTCCCAGCCAGCGAGCCCAAGACACCAGCCCGGCTGTCCCCCCCTCTTGGTGGCCCTGTCCATTTGACGGACCTTTGCGGAGGTGATAAGTGGGGGAACGCTTGCGGGTGTGAGTATTAACCCTTGTCCTGTATGCAGGTCATGTACTAGCAGGGTGCTGTACATGACAGTTATGTTCTAAAAGGTTCACTTATCAACCCCTATCACCTATTATTACCAACATATGTAAATATAACTATTTGCAAGATATTCAAAACATAAATAAATAGCTATATTAAAACATTTATCAATGAGAAGAAAACTAAATTTTTACATATATCCTTATGCAAATGATTTATTCCAGAAAAAAATAGTCAAGTATAAATGATAATCAAAGTACCTAGAGTAACAATCCAATAATATTACCAACGCAACAATTATTTACATTTATTACTAACTTTTGCCCACACAAAATTTTATTAATGGCAATAAAACGTACCCAGGTTTTGTCCCTATTATGTTGTACAAGGATATGTGATGTAGTCGCATATACAGCATTGTATGAATATGTTAATGAACATTGTTGTCAAATTGTTCAACCTATGTAACACATCCATGGTCACAGAGCACTAAACGCACGCACCACTTACTTGAAGCAACAGTGGATACGTTTTGTTAGAAAAATGTTTCTTATTTCAGGTTTTGAATTCAAGTTAACAGGCCTGGACAAAAGACATGTGTAAAACAACCATTGAGTTTGTGTCACAAAATGAGATGGTGCTACTGGAAATTATCCTTTAAGAAAAGATTTTACAAAGATACGTCTAATTTTCGTATTAATTTTAAAGATAATTTTGGATCTCTTGGGTATAATTTCTTTTAGAATTGGTTCGCACTTGTGTATGAATCAATTCATTTATGGAATCTGTTGTACTTTACGCCATGTGGAATGGTATCGACTTATAAAAGCAATTTCATACTCTTTGCATAGACTTAATTTTTTCTTTGTGTTAATAATGTCTCTTTCTGTATTACACACCCATTTCTTAGATTGCATGAGAAATTTCTCTGTATTCACTTTCACCTAATCTACTGTAAGCATAAGAAAGTCAGGGCTTTTATAAATTCATCATGCACAACACAGTTTCTTCTCGGTCTTGGATATTCCCCAGTAGAAATAATCTCAATTGTTTGTTTCTGATGAACTTATTTCCAGAAATTGGTTTTCTAAACAGTGTACATTGCACTCAACCCAATTGATCCACATACAATTTAACATCAAAATCAATAGAAAGAGGATCAGTTTTGTGTAAAGCATAAACTGTAAATTATATTTGGAAAATACAGAAACCGTTCTAAATTATCATTAGAACCCTTCAAAATGTCATCAGTATAACGCTTCCATACATAGACCTGATCCCAAAAAGTTATTGGTGAAAATACACTTCTCTTTCCACATACTAGAAAAAAGTTTGCACAAAGTACTTCCTGTAGTGGTACCATACTGCTGGAGATAAAACATGCATCAAAAAGATAATAATTGTGGAAACATAATAGCTAAAGATTCCACTATAAAAAGTGGCTCATTTTCTACCATATCAGTGCATTTTTTTGAGAAATTAGATAAAGGCTCAGTTCCCTGGGCAGGCATTAAATAGGTGTAGAGTTCTTCAACATCAGTAGCCCTTCAAATTAAATCTGGAGTCCACACAAAATCTTTTAAATCATGCATGGTATCCTTTGCATATAAGGCTGCTGCTTACTTATGGTTTAAACAAATATTCCATTTAAACCGATAACCTTTAAAAAAAAACAGGCCCTATGCTGGTGACGGTGGGATGTCCAGGTGAACATGCAGGATTGTTTGTGTACCTTGGGCAAGACACAGAAACTTGTTTTAATAGAGAAATCAGCATTAAAACAATTGTGCTCTGCTCTATTGAGACCACCATATGACATCCCCTTTTCATAAGAGCCTTCAAATCTTCAGTGGGATTTCCCTTGAGTTTAAGTTATGAATTCTCATCATTTAATAAAGTGTACACCTATCAATATAGAAATCTATATTGATCAAAACCACACCCCCCCCCCCTCATGTGGGAGGTTTTAGTATAAAGTTTGGATAATCGTTCAAACCATTTAGAGCTTTCCTTTCATCTCTCGTATGATTTTTTTTTTCCTGGAGACAAAAGAATTACTATTTAAAGCACTTAAATCTCTCAAAACTGTTCTTTGAAAAATATCTAATTGATTACCCAAAGGTATAGATTAAATTAAATTTGACCTAGGCTTAAAGGCTGTATGTGTGGTCACTTTGGAACGATCACTTGAGATGTGCATAATGTTAATTAAAAGCGAAATGGGAATTTTTTTTCTTAGTGAAAATGGGCAAGCTCTTTTTTTTTTTTTAAGTGCCTCAAGACTGCCTCTTTAAGACCTTAAACTACCAAGAGAAAAATGTATCTATGCTCACCTTAGAATAACAGACTGCATTCAGCAGTTGCCAGGCAGTTCTATCAGGAAGCTAAACAAGATTGATTCATGTGTGGTAAAATACTTAACTGTTTTATTCATGACTTCTAGAAAGAAAAGCAGCATCTAGTATGTCCTTTATCATGATGATCTTTTATAAGGTTCTAATTTAAGAGACACATTACAACACTTAAATTTTTTCCCCTAAAATGACGGACATCAACATACTGTAGACACTTGTGCATTTGTACATTGTTTTGATTTTGCTCTTTGTAGTCTGAAGAGTACAGATTTTTCTGCACACTTGAGAAAAAAAGAGCTACAGTAAAACATGTGATTTTCCATGTTGGGCATTTAGGTTTTGTGTGTTTAACACCTTTATTAATGTTGAAGGTTACTGCAGTCTTTTGCAAATGAACTGCATCCCAGCTGGGACAATGCAATAGAGAACTTGCCAGATAAGCAAAAGTGACATGGAAGCTGTCTTTTAGCAAAGTTAAATTCAAATTTACGCAGTAAAATTATGGTGACATTGCAATAAAAAATAAACAGATTGGTTCGCTGTTAAACCTCACACTCATAACAATTTGTTTTGAGCATTTTTAATATTGTAAGAATCTTGGCAGGTTGGATTACACTTGAAACATGACATGCTTTTATTAGTTTTTATAAATTATGGTACATTTACAAAAGCTGCAGCATTTATAGTAGATCTCTGTTTCTGTAAAAAAAACAAAAAAAAAAAAACTTCCAAATAAGGATCTGAATTCTTTGAAAGAGATCCAACTTTCTTAGTTATGGTTGATATGAAAATTAGTTGTTGTTATTAATCTAAGGATATGAACAATTGATATGCTGTAGTATTAAAATGGTTTAATTGTAAAGCTGTTCACAGAAAAACTGTTGACCATTTTCAGAAGTAGTGCAAAGGTGTTTATTTAGTATGTAACTGCCTTGTAATGTAATTGTGTAAAAATGTATTTGATGCGGTCATAATGAATGGATACTATGATCTTCGATATTTTTCAATGGTAATGTTTGGGGAAAATATAACAAAAAATTGGTTACAAATTAATATCAAATTTTAGAATGTTCCCTGCAAGCTGAAGTTAAAAGAATATGAAAGCTGTGCGGTAACTGCGCTTTATAATCACAAATATGCGGCTCTATATTGAAATGTTAGATTTTAGTTGGCTTTGTAAAAATAAACATTTAAACGGATTGAACATATGCAAAATACTTTTCATTCATTTTTCATGATCAGGTTTACACTTTAAGTGGAAGTCCTAATTTGATTTTAAAATGTATATATGTTCCTCTATCTGTGTATTTTTTACAAGTTAAATTGAATTAGCCTATTATGCTTGATTTTTATATTTATTTTTATTTGACATTGATGCTGACTGATGAACTCGTTTTCTCTATTCAGAATCCTCAGTAAAAAGGAGCGTACTAAAAGTATTACTAATAATATATTATGATTTATTTTATGTATATATAAAGTGCTGTTTCATATTGAGAACTTATGGAGTGTGAGACAGTAATATGTTCTTTAGATTGAATTTAGCTCCAGTCTGTTGTGTTTGAGTGACATTTTCATCTTTGAAGAGGAAATCTACATGCAATTATTATATGTAATGAAATTTGTAACACAACTTGCATTTCCAATAAGCCTGCTCATTTGTTGTGGATATTTAACCTAAAGCAATCTTTATGTAAGAACAGAATTCTCATTTCCAAAGAACATCACTAAAATAGATGTATAAAATGTCCCCATATGTGATGAAAATAATGGACAAATCATTTCAATATTGGAATTGTTCCAAATGTATTTGCAGAAAAAACAGCGTCTTCTCTCCATCTTTTCTCCCTGCCCCCTCCCCAGCGTTGATATCTCCCCAATGACTAATGTTCAAATCCTGTCAATAGTGATTATTCCTAAAAAAAAATGCAGCATGTACTCAACGGTGACGGTTGACAAATATGTTCATTAGGAGCAGAATGTATAGCATTTTAATAGTTAACCAACATAGTTATTTGGAATCAACAGGGCAACAAGATACTGTTGTGATCCCAGCTGCTGTGCATTATACTTGGAGCTCAGTGAGATTGCATTAATTTGTTCAGAAGGTGGATGCTTAGTTAATAGAGTTTGATTTCTGTGTAAAGTTTCAAATTATAGAACAAATGATTGCATGCTAATACAGAAGTATGTGTTTCACTAAGTTGGAACAATGCACAGGGACAGGCATTCATATTCTATATGTACTTTCATAGTTGGTTAATATTTACCATTATAATCAGCATTATTATTTACACGGGTTAAGTAGTGCTTTTTGGTCTGAGGCAATGTTACTGACATGGTGTAATGGCCTTTTAATTCCTTTGTCCATATCTGCATGATGAGAAAGAGTTGCATTTTCCCTTGTTGCAAAGCACATTATAACCCAGCGGTGCGCAAAGTGGGGGGCGCGACCCCCAGGGGGGGCGGGAGATTGTGCTGGGGGGGCGCGGGCAGTTGCAGAGGCCCCGCGCTCTTCCCCCAGGCATTTAAATTAAATGCCGGGGGATCGCGTGAGGCCCCTGCAACTGTTTACTTACCGGGATTCAGCCGCCTGTGTTGCGTCGCCATGGCAACGCAGCGTCAATAGACGCCGCGGCACCATGTGACCTGACGTCACACGCCCACGCAGCGTCATCTGACGCGGCTGAAGGAAGGCAGGGGGGCGCGAGAGCCGGGGGCAGAGAGACAGGGGGGCGCAGCACAAAAAGTTTGCGCTCCCCTGTTATAACCGATGCTTTCACAGCAAAAATCCTGTGATATTAGCAAATACTTTGCTTAATAAAAACTGTCCGCCTTTACTAAACATTAATATCCTCAAAGTGTATTCTGTTGTTGGTACTTAAATGAGTTTGTTTTCTGAAGAAACATCTAAAACATACATTTGTGAATAAATCACTAAGAAGACAGATATCATTACTTGCAGACACAAACAATCATGTCAGAAATGGTGTGGGTACAAATTCAAGTGAAGCAAATGAACCAAGAATGCTCACACATCTACAGCCATTCACTCTCAGAGCATTTATTACAGACTACAAGTATAGTACAACCTAGAAAAGGTAAAATAAATATTTCAAATGCAAACTCTTTCCTAAAGAACATTTTTAATCTAATCACCATGAATTGGGTTTGTGTATGTATAATGTATTATCTACTTCACTGTAAATACATGTACAGTATGCTGCTTCACTTTAAGAATGTATTAGTTAAATTATAATTTGGATCTTGGTAAACATTGTCACCCTTGAGGTTCACGTACAAAGTGTTTCAAATAAACCTGAATCTGGCATTCTCCAACTGCTATTATTGTAAAGCATGCTCAAGGTTGAATGCAACATTCAGGTTGAAAAATGAATGTGGAAACGCGAAAAAATTGAATTACTTTTGTGAATATCCATTCATATTAAGAATTGCCATCTTTTCTGTTACCATGGCATTTTTTCACTGCCACCTTAATATCCCATTGTACAAAACTGATGTCGCCACTATTGAACAAACAACATATGTATGTTTTGTCAAAAAACGGTGTTATATGTATAGAAGATTAGCAAACTGGTAAACTCTGAATATTTAACTAAAAGAAATGGAAAAAAAGTGTATATGATCTTGAAACAACCAACATATTTACTAACAAAAAGAGTTTATTTCCCCAGATTTATGGTACACAAAAGCTACATTTCCATTATCACCACATTAATCAACCTTAAGGCAGCAATCTTGCCATTTTTACTGACCCATCTCCCCCACCCCCTCTTCACTGATTTTTGTTTTAAACAGAATGAAAACTGAGTGGTCCCCAGAGCTGAACCATGCTGTTCTCAGCACCAGGGACTTTGTGGTTTCGCACTACGATTTAAATGGCCGTCCAATTCGTATTGTCTTGTGTGACACAGTAGATTTTACTGGCTATTGTGTTTCCCCTGGAGGTAGTACTGATGCCTTTACGGCAAAGTATCTGGGGAACCGTGGGGCTCCCTGAAGTGGAAGATAGCATGTTTGGCTCTGGGAAACCCCTGTGTCTATAACAAAATTAAAAATGGGGGGGAACAGGATCATAAGGGAAAAAGTGTCTGAAAATTACCAACTCGAAATGTTTAGTCAACCTACAACCTACAACCTACAACCTACAACCTACAACCTACAACTTACTGCTTTGTCCAGATTTCACAATCTTTCCGTTTGTTTAATGTGAAATATTGTAAAGGTTTTCTTTGCTTCTGGGGACTACAAAGAAAGCACTCGATGTCTTATATGTTATTTAATGATTATCATAAGAATATAAAATACCTTTTAATTATAATGCTAAAAATAGCAGAAATAGAGTTGGCAAAATAAGATTCACGACCAATTCTAATAGACAGACAACACATTAAACATACCAAGATAAAGCAGTATTAAACTGTATTAGTTCGTTGTCCCTAATAGATACCTCTTATTCTCACTGGAAATTGTGTGATGAGAACATACCCTATTGGTAATATTTACAACCTAATAGTATAGGCTTATTCCAAAAGCTCACATTTTAAATTTCATTAATTAACTCCGGATTTGGTAGTAAACCCTGGGCACTAAATCCCTAGATAGGGACAATCCTATAGGACAACTATTTACAAAATGTGTTTAAAAACTGCTTATAAACCTGCATATATCGTAAACACACATGGGGCGTGTTTAAGGTCTAAATACTAGTGGCTAGTTAGTTGGAGTTAATCGGTTAAATCTTCGTTGGTATACAATTGTATTGGCATGGTATATAAAGTATATATTAATTTACCTATTGTTGATAGTCTACCGCACAAATACAATGTATTCGACTACACCGACATGTATATAGATGTTATCTATTCTTTCTTAGACCCGGTGTATACTAGCTTTTATTGTCGCAATAAAAAAAATCTTATATTAACTCTCCATTATAAAAAAAAAAAAAAAACAAAGATCTCAAACCTGCTTCGATAGTACCGCCCCATGGAGTGACGTCATTCTGTCCACTCACCAGCCGTATGTTTCCCGTATCGTATTGCCACTTTCTTTGACGTCACTCCATGGGGCGGTATTATCGAAGCAGGCTTGAGATCCTGCAAACGAGCAAGTGATACAATGCGATATTATGTCTACTACTTAACACATAATATAGTGAGGCTTTAAATTGATGCGGACAATAGATCCGTGCCTCTAAGCATGTAGATATGGCAGATGTACTTCTTTGCAGTTGCGCTCTGAAATACATTGTGGCAACGTTTTAAAAGTGTCAGTAAGTGAGCAGGAGCTATGTGACACCATAACTGCTACTTGCTATACAAACAAACGAGTCTATAACTTGATACGGGTAGTAGACCCGTGCCTCGAGGCATAAAAACATATTTTATGTGCCTCTCTGAAGTGGCGCTTTGCAACATTCTGAGCTAATAAAAGTACTCTGTTCTGCTATTTCGAATTATAGCGGTCCAATATGAGCTAAGTTGGGGGACACTATAATACCAAGCATTCCCTCTATATATTTTTTTTAATAATGAACAGTTTATTTAAGGTTTTTTTTATTGCGGCAATAAAAGCTAGTATACACCGGGTCTAAGAAAGCATAGATAACATCTATATGCATGTCTGTGTGGTCCAATACATTGTATTTGGATTTAACGGAGTAACTGACTAGCCACTAGTATTTGGACCTTAAACATGCCCCATGTGTGTTTACGCTATATGGAGGTTTATAAGCAGTTTTTAAAAAAAAATTTTGTAAATAGTTGTCCTATAGTGTTGTCCCTAGCTAGGGGTTTACTGCCCCAGGTTTACTACCAATTCCGGAGTTAATTAATTACATTTTAAATGTGAGATTTTGGAATAAGCCTATACTATTAGGTTGTAAATACAGCTGAACCCCGTTATAACCTGTTCTTAGAGTCCACCCAATCCGACCGCGTTAAAACCGGGATCGCGATTAAAAAAAAAGAAATGGCAGCCACGATCAGTGACTCCGCGTCTGCCGGAAGGAGGGGAGCTGGGATAACTCCCTGCTCTCCCTGAGCCTGGTGTTGTAGCGGTAATTCTTAACATGAGAGTATATATATCTAGTAAGTAAGGTACGTCATAATCCTCTGACAAAGTCGGCTTAGACTGACGAAACGCGTAAGGCTGACGTCATCACGTTTATCACGTGGTGCTTCTATTCTGTCGTGGACACTTGTTTCCTGATGCTCATCGTGGCGGTACGCTGGAGTACTATTAGGGGACTTAACCGGACTTCCTACTGATAGCCTGGGGTGATCATGGTTGCCAGCACTAGTGTTGGCTGGCACCTCTTAGCCTCCGGTGGTGTTTTATGCACTTGCTGCAGTAGTGAGTATTGGCGGACATCTCTCTCCTCCATGTACCCCGGGTGACTACACGAGTTTACCAAAAGATACCTTTATATGAATTGTTCAATTTTTTATCTTGTAAGTGTGCATTGTTTACTTTGCATCTATTTTATTAAAATTATATCATTCTACATCCTGGAAGTTATTGCACTAGGGGGTATATATATATATATATATATATATATATGCTATATATGCTATGCTATATATATATATATATATATATATATATATATATATATATATATATATATATATATATATATATGCTATTCATCCCTATTGCACCTCCTTCCCTTTCCCATAGCATTAAACTACTAATAGACCTCGTGTTCTCTGTCGGTATATATATATAATGTATGTGTTATCATCCAGTTTCACGGTGACCTTTTTTAAATTAAAATGCTTTAAGCATTAATTGTAGTAATAAGAAACTACTTTATCTTGACAATTGAGGCCATAAATTGTTCAGCTCTCATAAAGTAACCTTTGCAGTTATTGTTTCTGATGATATCAATAAATTCATACAAAGCGCAGTATTTAAAGGTCGGGAAGTTTAAAGTCTTTTGTAGTTCCTAAGGTTTAAAATAGACAAATTTCACTTGCTATTTTGTCAGGAAAAAAATAATTTACATATATATATATATATATATATACACTACACATTTTTATCTATAGGTCATCTGGAGATTAACCCATTCTGTGCATTCCAGCTTTTGGACAAATTAAAATAAACAATGTGGTTCCCGTCCACTTGTCTGTGCATTAGCCTTGGTTCTTGTACTAGTCTCTAATCTTATGAGTATAGAGATTTCTGGTCCCTACTGTATATACGATAACATTGGGAACCAATAACATCACTAACCCTTAATCCTCAATGTTGGCGTTGGTTATAATATGTTTCAGAGCCTTCAGGAACTGGAAGGGTCAACTATTTAAACCATATTGTGAGAGATTTCTTCTTTTGTTCATGACAGCACTGACCTTTCTTGTGTAAAAGTTGGTAAACACCACACATTTCCTTTAAGAATGAAAATGTTATAACGGAAGATGCTGTAATCTGTTTCCACTCTCCTGAGAGGTATCTGCTATATTCTAAACTTTGGGGAAATAAATCAAGCATTGTTTTGTGAGAGTGTAAGTGACAGGGCTAATGATGGCTTCATTTGAAGACACAGCTGGAATAAATATTGTCCTCAGTTAGTTTGGCAAACATAGTATTATAAAAACAAAATAAGAGTGCTAGACTAAAGCAATATCCATTTTATTTTAAAATGATATGAAAACATTTACTAATTCAGAACAACCATGTTACCCCTTCTTTAGTGGGCATCTTGACCAGCTGTCTTTTTTTTGTCAAGTATGGGAGAAAATCAGAGCGACTCAATCTTTACAATTCTGTTCAGTATGGGTACATCAATTTGTTGTTCTGCAGTGCAAGGGAGAAAACGAATCTGCAATTACAATCTCACACCACCAAAATGATGATTATTATTTTTTTAAAGCTTTTTTTTAAATAGTTTTGTTAGTCTTTCGTTCAAATCAAAGATTTGGGACTTAGTTTGAGAAATTTGGGGACAAGGCCACCAGATAAGAGACATCATACCAATTTCAGCACATCCTCTCCAGCATCTATTGGAATATTGTGGATATATTTTATGTAATCTATCTGGTACTATTTATTTATAACAACATTTATATAGCACCCTTATCCAGGGGGCTGTACATTAGTTAGTAGATTATAGAGTAATTGTTAAGATGGGTAGGGGTGGGAACATTATGGTTGGGCAATGGGTTTGATGTATTGAGAGCTTGCTTGGTTGGTGGGCAGAGGTTGGAGATTTCGTTTTGTCGGTGGCATGGTGATGGGTCTTACAGTGGGGACAGTTAAGGATCGGTGACGTGGATGACTTTGGAGGGTTTTGGAGAGACTTTAGGAAGGGGAGATCATGAGGGTGGGGTGTGTGAAAGTTGTGAATAAAAAACACAAGTCTGAGGATATGTTTTGCAGAATGACAAATAAGTTTATTGCAGTGTACGGTGCACACGCAGAGGAGAGTTTCAAAATAAAACTCTCCCAACGACATGGTGGCATACAGGCCTTATTTATACACAAAATACTAAGCCCACGCCCCCTATACGAGGTTGCGTGTGCGTCATTACATAAACAAAATATGAACATGAACATATCGAGTTAATAACATTATTATGGGATCCATAAATGAAATGAAATGACTCAGCTAATATTCCTTATACAAGCCGTTGACCTTTTCTCTACATACGGAACTTCATGGGCACCTCCCTCGGAATGCGAGACAGTGCGCTATCTGTCTCTTATTTTCATAACATTTGCACTTTGCTCTCCTTCTCATGGTCTTGTGGCTTAGCTGAACCGCTCAACATCAATTGGAACTTCAGCAGAAAAAAATGTCTTTTAAACTAACTTCCATACCAACTTTCATACAGACAATAGACAATATCAAGCGCCTAAGATGGATGCTGACTCAAAATGGTGGCTTAGATCCCAGTGCTGTTTATGTCAGACCTCCCCCCCTTACGTCATATTCTCACTTTGTCAGGTGAGAGAGGGCATGGGATAGGAGGTTTACGGGAGATAATGGAATGTGATGAGATGAGTTTTGAGTTGGCTGTTGAAGATAGGAAGGGGGCAGATTGGATGTGGTGGTTGAGCTTGTTCCAGTGGAGGTGGGGCAAGTAAGGCAAATGATCGGACTCGAGAGGAGGCACAGAGGTGGGGAGGAGTGAGGGTTGTGGCAGTCAGGGAGTGAGGAGGACAGGAAGGGGTTTAGAGAGAACGATGATTGCTTCAAGGTAAAGGGACAGGTGGCAAGACAATGGAGAGATTTGTAGACTAGGGTGAGGAATTTGAAGAGGGAATGCTGTTGGATGGGTAGCCAGTGGAGTTGGGAGAGGGGTGGCATTGGCAGAGCGGGGTAGATTGAGAAGTGTACGGGCTGCAGCGTTTTGGATTTGTTGGAGTTGTATGAAGGAGTAGAAGGGTAGACCGAGGAGAAAGGAGTTACCGTAATCAAAACGGGTGACGATGAGGGAGTGGATGAGAAGTTTGGCCGAGCAGAGAGAAATTAGTGGATGAATTTTTCTTATGTTGTATAGGCTGCGAGCAAAAGGGGAGTGGGAGCTGGTCGGGATTGGGTAGGAAGGAAGGAAGCAGGAAAATAGAGAACTTCAATCTTAGTTGTGTTAATTTGTAGGAAGTATGCGGGCATCCAGGTGGAAATGGCAGAAAGGCACTAGATACCAATGTACAAAGACTTTAGAATCTATTCTCTTTTATATTAATACAAATCAAGCTTTTAGCGGTATTTGTGGATATGTCTTTCCATTCTTCTTGTGGTATACTAGTATCTAGTTGTTTTTTTTTACCAATTAAGCATATATAATTATTTTGTATCTGGATACATGTGTTATAGAAGATTCTCGATCGAGAGAGAGAATGTCGCCTCTTAGAGAGTCCTCCGGCAACCAGAAGCACGACCGCAGTGTTCCTAGTGAGAAAAGTTCCCAATCTTTAGGGTACAGTACACACTCCTCCGGCGTAGTGATTCTGAATAGTTTCCACACCACTTCTTAGCAGCACGTCACCCTACTCGTTTCTTCAAACTAAGGGAAGGGCCTCATGCAGAGAGCAGCGCTGGGAAAAATTGGAGAGGGAAATAAAATGTACCTAAAATGGCGAGTTTTTTTATCCATATGCAGAAAGGTGAGAATTCTGCAATTTATATCATGCATGCGTGTGGCGAGTGTAAAAGGGAGAGATGCGCGCGCGGCAAAAAATTGTTTAGAAAAAAATAGCGTTTTTTTTTTAATTTCCCTATGGCAGGCGACCTCCAGTTTCTTGCCAACTGTAGTTGTCGGAGCTAATAGTCGAATTTCGCGCCATTTTATTGGCGCGAACAGCCACTAGATGGCGATCGCGCCTTTCTGCATAAGGGCCTTTTTAAAGCTGGCGAGATTTAGGTTCTCGCCAGCCGCGCGGCGAAATTTGTAAAGAAAAAAAAATGGCGCTTTTTAATAAACTCACCATTACGTGCCTTTTTAAATGCCGCTTTGCCTGTTAGCGCTGCTCTCTGCATGAGGCCCTAACTGATTTCATCACAAAAATAAAGCTGACACTTCTGTTTTATGTGTGTGTTACATGTTTGTGAGTCAGTGTAGTAGTGTGTAGTTCTTTTGGTTTCTATTTATATTGTCCACTTATTTTCACTGTTCCCTATTGTATATACACTATTTGTCAGGTATATGTGTGTGTTATTTATGCTCTTATGGGTTTTTGCCCTTTGTTTATTGGAATATAATGTGGTACTGTTTAGATGTTGGTAAATAGTTTTTTTTAGTTCTTTTTTATCACCTGGGGACGTAGCCATGTTAGTCACTGCTACCCGATCGCGCTCCACCTCTGTATGAAGTGTCTGTTGTTGTTATCAGCGCTGTGTTCGGTGTTCTGGTAACCATGCCGACGGGGAGGCCGTTCCGTATCTACCTTGGCGCGCGGCCGTCATGATGGGGTGCCGCATGCTGCCGCCAAGTTCACGTATATGTGAGCATGGGGGCGCGTATGCGTGGACCTCTGTCGTGGCCGTGACGTCATAGGCAGATCTGTTTTCGCGCCGAACAGCACCTGTAGTGACTAAAGATAGGTGAGCATATTTGTGTGTTTCTGATTTATATGTCAGACCTCACCTTGACAGACTGTGTGGCAGTCGAAATGTTGATTTCTTTATTGCTGAATAAATCCCCTAAAGAGAAGACCGTGTGCCTGGATTATTCCTCTCTTCCTGTGGACCTACTGGGATATCTCAGGGCTATCCCTTTTATCCGTGATAAACCGGCAGTTGCAACTTTTTTTCACACAGACGAGATGTGTGCCAGATATCTTCTCTAAATTCTTTAGTATTAGACCCATCAGAAATCTTAATTCTTTACATTTGCCACAACATCTTAATGTGTTCAATTTGCAATGTGATTCTCCTGTGGCGCTGAGGCAAGGATAGTTATATGGTTGTGGATAAAGTTCTTCTCTTAGGCTAATGCCTCAAGATAGAAAGACAAGATGTACAGAAAACACTGCAATAGTGCATTACCCAGGGACAAAATTGTAAAGAGAGCAATTTAATATAAAACAATTAATTATAAAACAATTGAATCAAACATTGTATAATGCAATATAAAAAACTTTCATGTGCTTGTGCACTTGGAAGATGAAACTTGCTCCGCCTTGATAAAAATTGAAATCCTACTCACCAAAGGTGACTAGGACATGCACATTTGTTTTAGGGTCTTTTCGCCAGGTATACCGCTCGCCGTGGGGTGAAATAAGCCAGTCACTGGGGGAGGATCGCCTTCTATACTCGGAGTCTGCTTGCTGCCAGAGTCTGGTCGATCGGCTCCTCTGCTGACGTCACCACCTGGATCTCACTGCTACAGTGTCCCTGCGATGCCAAAAAACCTCCAACGCGTTTCGAAACTCCTAATAGTGGGTTTCTTCGTCAGGGATAGATGCTGCATGGGTCTGTGCTTCTATTTATAGCCCAGTTCATTCAATGATGGTAATTGTTAATTACTTTAGATGACACCCAGTAAAGAGTCCTCTGATAGAACATGGATGTGAATAGTTCTCTAATAGAACATGAATGTAAATAGCATCAAAAGGTAGCAGAAGGTAAACAAATTTAAATGAGTTTAAATATAATTGCTATATTGATCAATATTGAATCATGGATGCCCAGATTAGGGTTCATAATTTATAGGGGGAAATGAATAAAACCCTCCTTCATAATAGACACTAATTAAATGAAGTGTAGAACAACCGCACCTGTGCTAATAAGTCAATATATCAATACATCAATACAATACAATTTGCTACAACATATACAGCGATACACAACAAAATATATCAAAATCAAACGATCTAATGCTTGAATATAAATATGCAAATACAAAGAACAATATATATTTTTAACAACATGTATACTTATCAACATATATTTAAACAACATATATTTAAACAACATATTGCTTAGCACCTATTGAAGAGACAATATATATCAGGTAGGAACCATAAGAGAATAACTTGCAATGTACTATTTATCACAGTGTTGTGTTATTATAAATAAATAGTGAATTTCTCATGATGAATTACTACAATATTATTAGTTATAAGCGTGAATTAATATAAAATTAATAATTAATATAAAAGGGTGAAATTAAATAAACTTAAATAAAACAAACTTAATGATATTTAGCAGGCAAATACATATGGTGAACAGTGACAATCAGAAGTGTGATACTTTTAACACTTGTCGGCAGACAAAACCACTGTTCATTTTATGTAATATTATTTAAGGAAAGCTGATAGGTCAAATTCAATGTTTAACCCCTGTGGACTGAGCGTTTTTAATTCAAAAATCCAAAATGATTATCTTTTGGAGATGAGATTCAATTTATCTCCTCCTCGCTTGCAGAATGTGGGACATTCGATGGCTTGGCATTTCAGTCCTGCTGGACTTTGTGCATGTTTTATTTTAAGGTGGAGAGATACATTATGGGACTCAAAGCCCCTTTTAATATTGTATATGTGCTCCCCTAATCTTCTTTGCAGTGTTCTACCCGTGCGGCCCACATACTGTAGGCCGCACGGACATTCCAAGAGATATATAACAAACTGACTATGACAATTTATTAATGTCCTGATGGGATACTCTTTCTGTGTAATGTTGGATATAAACTTCATAAAATAAATCATGCACAAAGTCCAGCAGGACTGAAATGCCATGCCAAAGAAACCCACTATTAGGAGTTTCGAAACGCGTTGGAGGTTTTTTGGCATCACAGGGACACCGTAGCAGTGAGATCCAGGTGGTGACGTCAGCAGAGGAGCCGGTCGACCAGACTCTGGCAGCAAGCAGACTCCGAGTATCGAAGGCGATCCTACCCCAGTGACTGGCTTATTTCACCCCACGGTAAGCGGTATACCTGGCGAAAAGACCCTAAAACAAATGTGCATGTCCTAGTCACCTTTGGTGAGTAGGATTTCAATTTTTATCAAGGCGGAGCAAGTTTCATCTTCCAAGTGCACAAGCACATGAAAGTTTTTTATATTGCATTATACAATGTTTGGTTCAATTGTTTTATAATTAATTGTTTTATATTAAATTGCTCTCTTTACCATTTTGTCCCTAGGTAATGCACTATTGCAGTGTTTTCTGTACATCTTGTCTTCCTATCTTGAGGTATTAGCCTAAGAGAAGAACTTTATCCACAACCATATAACTATCCTTGCCTCAGCGCCACAGGAGGTTCTCCTTCCACATTTCTATATCTGGTTGGGAGATACCAGAACAACCTTTTGGGCAGCTCCAGGACTACCTTTTGGACTTTGTATCACAGGTGTTTTTTTTTTTGTTTTTTTTATATATTGAATTTTTTTTTATATATTGTAAATTGTATTAATTTGTTTGCACGAGCGCTGTATTGCACTTATATTTTCACCAGTTTGTGCAATGTGATTCACAAACTTTACATTGCTGATAGTTGGTATACTCATCTCGCACTTAAACATTTAATTTGTTTGCCAAACCATTAAGCCTCCCTGAATCGCTTGTTATTTTCTGTAATGTAATATGCCACATTGAAGCATGTGTTATGATGGTGAAACATCTTGCCATCCATTTTTTTCTCCTACACATTTTGCCAGAGGAATATTTTCTTGGTTTTCTTGGGCATTTAGTGCCACAACACATTTGTGATGGGCCACATATACATTGACATTTAAATGTTTAATGGAGAAAGAATGCCTTGAATCCATTAACACGAGATAAAGTGATACGGAAACTGGAGACACACAGAACAGTTTGCTACACCAGTACATTTGTCATACACAAAAATTCTTCTTGCCACTTGGGTATAAGCTTGCTAAAAATTAATGGGGACACTTAAACAATTATGAAGAACTTAGAAAGATTGTAGTTGACGGCGTAGAAAAAACAGGATAAGAAAATATCAGATGAGACAATGTAGTTACTAAGTAAAGTACGAGAACTGAAGCAATCCCAAGGCTCAAGAACAAGAATTGAATATGAAGAGCTGTGCAAGACGATCCGCAAACATATAACTGAAGATGTAAGAAAATGTAATTTTGATATGGTGAGGAAGACTATCGAAGATGACAAAAGCTTAAAGAAAACGAATCGGCAACTATGATTGGGAAGATGCAAATCAGGGCACTCAAACTATGATGATAGTTAACCAATAAAAGACTGTGCACCTATTATAAAGAGAGTTAAGGACTTCTACATTAAATTGTACGAGAACACAGATGACACACAGCATCATTCAACAGAGGAAGAGTGAGAAGAAAACACCAATGATGTACCAGGTGTCCTTCCAGAATAAGTGGCAAAGGCAATAAAATCCATGAAAAATGTGAAGGCTCCCAGGAAGGTAAAATTACAAGTGGAAATCCTTGCAAAACTCTCTACATGCTGCTTGAAAAACAGGAAAATATAAAAAATAAAAGGGAATGGTACTATAGTTCTCCTCATCTGCAAGAAAGGAGACAAAGACCTCAAGAACTACAGACCAATCGGGATACTTCCAACCACTTTTACAAGATTTTAACGAAGATACTAGCTAATCAGCTGCAACAAATCATGGACTTCACCCAGAGAACAAGCAGAATTTCACAGTGGATAGAACAGAATGCATCACATATCCTCGTTGTAAAAGAAGTGATTTCCCGAAGTAGTGAATAGGATCTACCACTCATTTTAGGATTCGTAGATTACGAAAAAGCATTTGATTCTGTCTACACCTCAGCGATTTTAAATGCATTAAGAAGACAAAGTGTTGATATTATAAGGAACCTTTACAATAATACCACATCAACCCTTCGATTACATGAAGATACAAACAAGCAAGATCAGGATCAGCAAGGGAGTGCGACAGGGAGACACCATGTCACCAAAGCTTTACACAGCAACAGGTGAAAAAATTAAAATAGAAGTGGGTCGGACATATGGCAGGAAGAAATTACAATCGTTGGACAAAGATCGTACTCTACTAGATTCCAAGGGATATTAAAAGATCAAGGCGGCGACCAAATGTTAGATGGGAGGATGAAATCAGAAAACTTGTTGGAGCAACGTGGAGAAGAACTGACTGCAACCGCAGTACCTGGAAGTTCATTGGAGGGAAGCCTTCATCCAGCAGTGGATCGACAAGGGATGAAGATGATATAGATATATTAGAAATTAAAAAAATGTGTGTGTGTGTGTGTGTGTGTGTACACAAAAAAAGAAAAAAGGGTCTAATGAAAGCACTCGGTTGTAGTGGAAATAATAAAATGGATTTTATTAACACAGATAAAAAAAACATATAAAACAACACCAACTGCTAAACAGCTAAATATAGCTGCGAATCAAAAAAAATTGTGTATAGATAATAAAAATAAATATGTAAATACACAAATAATAAAGAAAACTGAGCAACCAAAGATATCAAACAGAATAATTACCTAGAAATATTTGAATACAAATCCAGGGGAAAAGATTTGCGAGAGATATAAACATATAGATGATACTGCAGACATGTTGAAAAAGGTTTTGAAGTTAGACGAGAGAACATTTTGACTTTTTGGTCTAATGTCCATGCGTTACGTCTGGCAGAATGCATAATGGGTAATGCATATCACCCAGTCAACACCATCCCAACTATCAAGCATGGTGGTTGCAACATAATGTTATGTGGATGCTTCTCTTCAGCAGGGACTAGTATGCTAGTCAGGATAGAGAGGAGAATGGATGGTGCAAGGTCGATGCGAATTCTTGAGGAAAATCTGTTAGTTAGCCAAAACTCTAAAATTGGAGAGGAAATTCACATTTTAGCAGGACAATGACCCGAAGAACAAAGCCACACTGGAGTGGTTGAACAAGAAAAGAATTAATGTTCTTATCAAAAATGACTGTGGGTGAAGGGCGAGGTGATTTTATTTATTTATTTATTTAAAAATGTCTAAAAAAACAAAATGGCAATTTTTTCCTGATTTGCCAAGTTCAGTGAAAAATCTGCATCTCTCTAAACATAACGTACAGTATGCCATATTTGTTAAACATTCTTCTAATGCAAGGCACATTCCAGCTCTTCCATCACCCACAGGGGTCTTATGGCAGAAGACTGCTTAACAAGTATGCCCCAATATCTTGTACATATGGGGTTACTTTATATTTCCAATTGCTAAGTACTGTAATTCTTTTAATATGCATGCTAAGAAAGGTTACAGATTTATTTAATTTTGCCTCATGATTTATTAGAAGCATATGTAAAATGTTATATCCAAAACTGGTGCTTTTTCCCATGATATTCAGGGTTGACATTGCATTAAGTCAACACGTCCTTTTCAGCATTGCTTATAAATCCGTGCTCTCAATTTTATTTTAAACAGTTGGAAATGTATGTATTTTTGTAATGCTTACTACATCTTTCCATCCTTGAGATTCTTTTTATTGTTTCAGTTGTCTATTGCACATTGTTAGTTTGCAGCAACATTAACCAAAACTACATTTAACTGTCTTTTATGTCATGTTTTGCACAGACGTGGGGAGCCATCACTGCAGTTCCCATTAAAGTCCCTCAGGTGAGCTCCTTGCAGAGATTGGCAGGACATGGACCAACAGTGCTACCTCAGGTAACAAAAAATGGCAAACTATGGTTGCTTTTAGATTTTGAGTCTTAAGAATGAATGCACGGTAAGAACCAGGCCCCTTCATTTTCATTACAAATGCAAATCTCTGACTTCTGACTTAATCATTCATTGAAATATAAATACAGGCACTTCTGCTTTCCAAAACAGATTGCTTGGAACATTGTTGACTATTTGAAAGAATATGTTGTAAATCGTATTAAAATAAAACCGAAGGAATAAACACTACAGCAAAGTAACGGCTGTATCAAATAGAGCGGATAGCACCGCTATTATCTTTTTAATTTTAGTGACCAGGAAACAAAGGTTTCTTATATAATTTGAATGATATTAATGGTGGAATACTCTAACAAATATGTTTAAAACAACTTTGATAATGTAGGCATCAATTTAAACTTTTAAAGTTTTCTACATTGTATTTCTTTATAAAAAAATATTTGTAACCAATTGTTAATTTTTAGATCTACAGAATATATTTATAGGATAGGCAGAATAAAGTATGAACAATACAGACTCAATAGACTTCAGTAGTTCATAGCTTACAATCTTATTTTTGGCAACTGAAATATGAAAAAAAAAATTAGATGAAATGGGTATCCCACTTCAGAGGACAGTGTCCAAAACACTAGTCTACTACTCTGTATAAGTTTGTGAGAGTCACTTTATCTCTAAATGCTGTACTACGTAAAAAGTATTACAGTACATCTAACTCCCACTGAGCTTGCTGTAGCACTGAGAAATTGGGCCATGGCTATGCACTTAGATGAACATTTCAGAAATAAAATCAGCAAAATACAGGACCTCTGTTCTGCACTGAGATGCCACTCACATGTTTAATACAGAAGTTTCTATTATTATCAATATCCTTCCATTTCCAAGTCTCCTAAAAGCAGGCATTTCAGCCTATTAAGAAATAATACATGCAAAAAGTAAAATGTGTACATTACTAAGATTTACATAATATAAATATTGACATTACATGGATGTACTGTATGGTAATGCAGCTAAGTTGTGGTAGGTTTCATTACTCTTATTTTATATATCAGTCAACCTGACAAAGATGACACAGAGAAGGAGCACTGAGTTTGAATCAGGGGAACCTGGTTCAATAGAGAGGAGAATGAGTGATCGATGCTGCCGCCATTGCTCCTTAGTACTCACTCACCAGGAAGTAGTTGGTTTAAAAAAAACTTTATTCAGCTACATAAAACGGATACTGGAACAAGGACAGACAATGCGTGGGAGGAGGTTCCCTAGTTGTCTGTCCTTGTTCCAGTATCCGTTTTATGTAGCTGAATAAAGTTTTTTTTTTTTTTTTTTAAACCAACTACTTCCTGGTGAGTCTGAGTACCATGGAGCAATGGCGACGGCATCGATCACTCATTCTCTATTATACTTCCGGATCGTGGCCACGCACTGAGGATTACAGGTCTCCTGCCTTGGGGATCCGTTCATGCCAGGAGAAGAAGGAAAAGGAATTCGGTTGCCATTGTGAGTACACTCACTTTAAGTACACTCGCGAGTAAGTACATATGGCCCAACTGTCAAACGTCAGCTCACGCATGCGCCTGTCAGCACGTCCTGAACAGCAATACCGACTCCAAACCTGTACCAAAGCTGTGCGCAAGCGGGGAGACTATAGAGCCTGTTACAAATGCGTTATTTCCATCAGTTATGCACGTATATGATGATTTCAGTACAGTACAGGCTTCGATAAGTGGCAAAAAGGTAGTGCTTCACTTTAAGTACATTTTCGCTTTACATACATGCTCTGGTCCCATTGCGTACGTTAATGCGGGGTATGCCTGTATTGCACTCCTTACCGAATTGTCGGTGTTTATTGCAGCCATACTTCATAGTATAGGGTCTGCACACAGCATACACCTCGCGCTACAAGCGTCTCCAATCGGCTATTAACCCCTCATTCAGGCTCCATTACAAATCATTATTGTCATACTCTGTGTGTGAGACCTTGAGCTACAGACGGCTTACACTGTTTCTTTTGAACCTGGTTCAATACCCGGTGTCAGCTCCTTGTGACCTTGGGTAAGTCACTTCATCTCCCTTTGCCTCAGGCACCAAAAACATAGATTGTAAGCTCTACGGGGCAGGGACTTGTGCCTGCAAATTCTCTGTAAAGCGCTACGTAAAACAAGCAACACTATACAAGAACAATTATTATTATTATAGATGTACTTCAAACACAAAGCAAAAGTCACTATATTTCTTTAAAATTGCTTTAAATCCACACATTGTTTTTTGTGCATAATTTAAATGTAGCAATATAATTTTATTTAGCATTTTTTCTGTTGAGTAAACCGATTAGTTATTTTGTCAAAAGCCTAATCCAAGTTATACTGTAGTTTGTTTTAATTGCACAAAAGATTACATAAATGTGCTGGTTTTTGGACAGGGTGAATGATAACTGCCTCTCTTAAAATAATTGTGCATGACTGTAAACTCTGGCGTCCTTCTTTAGAGGCAAGAAAACAAATCTTTCAACATGTTTACTGCTCAAAAGGCCAGCAATGCTTTGAAAAGTGTCCTGCAAATGACAAGGTTAGAAATAAGACAGCTGTGAATGCTTTTGCTCTAATCCAGAGATTTCTTTGCCATTTCTAACGGTGTGACATTTTTCATTTAGCATTCTCATTCCAATATGTGTTTTAAAGTAAATGCAGATGCATGCATAATTGTTAGGTGTGTAAATGATTTCCTCATAGCTGCTCATTTCAGTAATCAACTACTGTACTTAACAATCCAATTCACAAGGACAAATGCTGTATGCATTATAATTGATATGCTTGCCAACACTGCAGAACCCCCGGAAACCAACCAGGTACTTTTATAATGAATCAACAACCATAAACAAATAGATCAATAGTACCATGTGTCTTTACAGAACTATAAATTAGTGATCATTTATAAAATGTAAAGCTATATGCCTGGCTTCTCACTTTGTGTAACATTTTTTTTTTTTTTTTTTTTTTAGAAAAGAGTCCTTAAAGTGATATATAAAGTGGTGCATATTAAATCTCCATTTTTTTAAATATGCTATTCAGCACAAAAGAATTCCTTATCATTATTAAAGGAATTTTTATATAGTTAGATAATTGTTTAAAAAAAAAAAAAAAAGTATGCTCCATACAAGTATAAATAAAGTCTTTAGTGACACTGAAAATACTCTTCATGGTCTTCTGTACAAAAATGTGTTCCAGTCCGTACTGAGAGAGAAAAATGTAAGGGATTCCTTTATGTGCTTTTTATATTTTAATGTGTATATTGAAATGTTACCTGCTGTGAAGAAAACTAGAATTCTTCTGCCAAATGACAAGCATTTATTCTTTTGTGGATCTAATCAAACTTTGCATGTGCAGGCTTCACAGGTGTTCCAGTAAAAGGATTTTAGTGTTTTATCAAGGTTACAATATTTGGTGTTTTTTATGTTCTGACAGAATTAAGTCATTTTTTGGCATTACAGGTCTAAGATGCAAAAAAATAATTTTGTTGTCAGTAAAACTGTTTATTGCTTTTTGTTAATAGCTTGTGGGCCCCATTTGTATTGCCCTTTCTCTGCAAGTCTGGTAACAATGCTTGTTAATGACTTCTAGACTACAGCATGCTTGCAGTGAAGTGCAGAAAATGGTGGCCATTAACCTTGAGGCAAACGTGCACAGCAGCAATTGAGCCTCAATGTTTCTTCTTTTGAAAGGCAGCTGATTCAGAAGTGTGATTCTTTCTCACTGTTGTTGATTGCTGTGACAAACATGAGCAGAATCAGTACAGCCAGAACAATCTAGGCAGTGTATTTGCTAAATGAAGCATCTGTACTGATAGATTTTCAATAGAAAATAATGTTTTGCTTTAGCAGATAAAAAAGCATATTTATAAATGAACTGATTAACTGAACATTCCAATTAGTAGAATATGCCAGACTGCCACAAGGTGGCACACATTTACACTGTGTTTATTCTTAGGCCTTAGCCAAGACCTCTCAAATTATTTCTCAGTTCGACATTTATTAAATATTTAATTTATGAATTTTCAACTGTTTCTTAAATGTTGTAATATTTTACATATATAATGTTTCTCTTCCCATTCAGTGTCTAGCAAACCATAGCAAGGATAGTATGTCTTCCACAGGTCCATAAACCTGCTTTATTTACCCCATTGTCGCACAGTGGTTTGTATCTGCAGACAACGATTTCAGGCAGTTATTTTTAAAATTATAGGCCGGTTTAAAGGGTCTATATTACAATGTAAAATTATACATTGCAGACTCATTAAGCACTTAGGGCCTCATGCAGAGAGCAGCGCTATGCAGAATTGGAGAGGGGGAAAATTTTTACCTTTTTTGGAGAGTTTTTATGTCCATATGCAGAAAGGGCAGAAAACTGCCTTTCTGCATATGGAGAGTTTCAACCAGCGCTATTAGCGCTGTTGAAACTACTGGGGAAAAAATCGCGTTTTTTTTTTTTCCCCTCTACACCGGCCGCGGAGCGCCAGCTGCTTGGTGGAGAGGGAAAATGTTGAAAATCGCGCCATTTTTTTGCCGCGAACAGCCACTAGATGGCGATCGCGGCTCTCTGCATACGGCAGAGAAAAAAACTGGAGAGAATTTAAACTCTCCAGGCGCGCGGCGAATTTGAAGGGGAAAAAAAAATGGCGCTTTTTTTTAAACTTGCCGGTTTCTGCCTTTCTGAAGGCAGAATCCGCCAATTAATGCCGCTTTCACTTTTTGCGCTGCTCTCTGCATGAGGCCCTTAATCTGCTAAAAACAATCTTAATGATGTCCGGTTCTCTGAAGATACATTTTTAACTGTAATTTTGACAGCAGAGGGAGTCTGAGCGTGCCAACCTGGTGGTTACTTTTCTTACACTATAAAACATGCTTTATAAAAGTTTAGACAATTGGTCATTTTTGTATTATCTTAACCTTGTCCAGTTTAATGCTTAATTTTTTCAGCATGTTGGATCCAAAAACTAAAGACTAGTGTGTTCAGTGTGAAGAGCCCTTTCCCTCCTTTAAAGACAATGGCCTCAATCTGAAATGTTCTTTCATTCTTTAAAGGAATAACTGACCTATTCATTTATAATTATAATGTATTTTTATTTTAAGGGCATAACCTATATTACTTGATTAATATTCACATGCATATTTTCTTTTTTTACAGGTTAGGCCAAAGACTCTGATTCCAGAAAGCCTCCCTATTACCCCATGCAGAGACCAGCCTTCCAAGCAGCCGCCTACATTTCAAAAGGCCACAGTAGTCGGCATTAAAAATCCCTGTCCTGCCCTTCCAACTGCCAACAATACAGTCGGCCACATCCAAACTTCAAATGGCCAGTCACAGAGTGCTGCGGAGTCTAAAATGTCATCACCTCTTAGCAGTGCAGGAGTGGCCTATGCCATTATATCCACTTCATCTAGCAATGCAAATCCCATTAACACCAGCACAGTCTCCGTGGTCAATGATGGTATCAAAGTGCAGCCACTCCTCATCAGTGCTAACAGCAAAGTATGTTTGAGACCTTTAAACTCCAAACTCTGTCTGTGAAGTAATTTCTGCAGTTGTTAAAAGCATTCCTAGGCAGAGTTAATGTCGATTTTAAAGGTGCAGTTCCCCCAGCGCTTTTTTTTTTTTTTTTTTTTAAAGCTTTCATTACTATACATACTTTACAATAACTGCCACCTTGTGACCTCACTGAACTTCAAAGAGCCTTATTGGAGAAGCTCACAATAGAACCTCTGATGTCTGAGGTTTGCATGAAAAATAGCTCCACGTTTACTGAACTGATAGAGCAAGTCAGAATAAACTGCAGAGATTGCCATATAAAAACTCTGCTGCAGTCTTTGGGCCTTTTGAAGGAAAAGCAAATAGTTACAATCACCTCCCCCCCCCCCCAAAAAAAATATTTATAAGATTGGTAAGATGCTTTAATATGTATTAGACAAAGCTCTCTTTCAGTAGAGTTATTTTGTGTGGGGGAACTGAACCCTCCGGCACTCACGGTTACGTGATCGCGCTATCACTGATAACGAACGGGAGGGCAGGAGTCATCACCATTCCTTTCACTGATAGATCGCATACGGAGCGCAGAACGCAATCTCTTTGACGCAGCTACTATTTCATGCGATCCCTGGAGTGCCAGACCCCATGACGTAGTAGCTACGTCTTAGGGACACAAAGGGTTAATCATTAATTTTGTAGTTGTCACAGGGAAGGATTAAGCTACTTTGTTGTATTTCTCAATACAATTGTTAAAATGGTTTTTTTTTTTTTTGACAATGTACATATCTTTAGCAAGGGGGAGCAGTGTAAGGCAGTGGTTCCTAACATTGCATTTTGCACGCAGTGCTTGAAAATATTTACTCTGCAAATCCCTAATTAATAAATGTTATTGCTGACTCATCAAACTATTGCTAAGGACATTGTGTGACCGCTCCCAGGCAGTATAGTGTCCTGAGCTTGTGGGGGAAACACACTTAATAAAGCCCTAAACTTGTGTGTGCAGACAGCATTAGTGGTATATGGTATAGCCGTCACTCACTGCGGGAGTGGTGGATTCAAAGCCTTTTGTGGGGAGCGACTTTGGAAGTTCCTACTATAATTGACAGCTATACACCCACGCTAAGGTGCAGTTTGGGGTCTTAGTAAGTGTGCAGTCCCCACAAGAACTCAATAAAAAAAAATCGGGGGTGAAGGGGGCGAATCCCTTGGAGATACCTCAGCAGCCCCTAGGGGTTATCAAAAACCCTTTTCGGGGGAATCGCCGACATAAATAATCTACCTATTGCAGTTTACGGTGTGGTACCAAAGGACATTGAGATGTATAGAGATGATTAAATCTTGTACAATAGAAACCTTTTTATCCAATGTTCCATCCCAGGAAGCATTTAGTCAACAGATCTACTAACTAAGCAAGCACACTCACCAAGGTGTTAACAATATTACAATGTTACATATGAAACATCATGGTGATCTATAAACTTGTTTAAAAGAAAGCATATACATTAACCTATATGTATAGAAATGCCTTAGGTGCAGACCTTTCATGCCTCACATGACTTTTTAAGCAAAAAAAAGCCATATCTCGGTTAAAAAGAACTATGAAACCGTTTAGCAGCGTAGCCAGTTCAGTATAATAGAGCTTTCACAAAAAATAAACATTTCCACTGTCCAAATTGGTAATGGTCTGATGCTTCAGTGGCCCTATGTGCCCCTTGCTCCACTTGCTGCCCACCAGTGGTTCAACTGTTTCAGTCATGAGAACATCCTCTACACAGGGTTTCAACATGAAAGTATTGCAATAGGTTACATTTGTTTGAAAACCAATTTCTCTGAACATATTAGTGTAAAATTGTAATTTCCAAAATTAGAATGTGCCTGGTTTAGATAGGTTCATCTGACTAAGAAGAGGACCATAAATTGACAAATGTTTTTGAAAATAAACACATAATAGTTGAATGTATTGTACACATTGTCATAAACAAAGTGACATGTCTTGCTTTTTTACCTGTTCGTTTTGTAGGTCAAGTTTATGTGTAAATCATATTTATTTCTCCATTTGGCCTGTTTAAAGGTATTTTATTTATTACAGGTTATCATCATACAGCCCCAAGTTCAGAGCCAACCGGAAAGCAAAACAGAAAGTAGGAAACCTTCTGAAGAGCCACCTCAGGGACCCCCAGCTACCAAAAAGAAAAAGGAGGATAATCCTGAGGTAAAAAGTAACCTTTTATATTCCGATATATTGGAATCATGTCCTGTGTAGGAACATTTCACACTTTTTCTTTTCAAAACTGGTATGCGCCGATTACACAAAGACTATATAAATGCAATAAATAATTGTTTTAATGCAAATTACTTTTGCAGAAAAAGATAAACCATCTACATTTGGTGGTGCATGCAGCAAGAGTCTTCTAATGATGAACAGGTTAATGATGCAGCACAGTACCTAAAAAATAAGTGCTGTGCATCTTGATAGGTATAAACCAGGGGTAGCCAACTCTAGTCCTCAAGGGCCACCAACAGGTCAGGTTTTCGGGATCTCTCTGCTCCAGCACAGGTGGCTCAATCAGTGGCTCAGTCGAAGCCTGAGCCGCCTGTGCTGAAGCAGGGATATCCTGAAAACCTGACCTGTTGGTAGCTCTTGAGGCTTGTAGTTGGCCATAAACAAATAAGGTTGGAAGCAAAATGTACATTTTTAGTTTATACATTTACTGTTTCAGGAAAAATGATAAATATGGTTAAAGCTGTAGCGAAGCCATAGATAGGATATGTTATAGACAAATCTATTGTAATTCTCTTAGCTTGGAAAAAGTGGCAATAAAAATATTGCTGAAAGGTTACAGAACGAAATAGCTGTTCAGAGGATAGGATGAACATATAAATGAACAGTTTGCTTTCACTAGGGAAAAACTAACATAGTAGGTATGGATACTGGACAATACATGTCAGGCTGCATCCACTGTGCCGCTGACCACGCTCATGCTTGAGCGGTGATGTCACCAACTCTCCAAGCATGAACGCCGGCTGTCCTGCATAATAATGCAAGCGGGGGGACATGGATCGGGGCTATTTCTGTGTGTTGTGTGTGTGTGGCTGTGTTCTGTGTGCATTGACTGATGCTGAGCGCGCTTCAAAGTCAATTTTGTTAGTCTCCCCAAACGCCAAGCTTGGAAGAGTGTACGTGCACGAGCGCGTGCCGCGTGAGCTTGGCCGTGCAGATTCGAATTTACTAAATCAAAAGCACCAAGCGCGGTCAGTGGCACAGTGGATGCAGCCATTAATGGTTCCAATGGGGGACTGAAAGAGAACATGGTACTGTATAAACATGTATAAATGAGGCTCACTTAAATCGAATCAGACACAACTTGAGTTGTGGCTAAAAATGCCATGAGAAAGTAATTAATGTCAAATTCAGTAAAAAATTGTAAAGTAAAATATGTTTGATTAGGGCGTACAATTAAAGGAGCACACAAAAAAAATCATGTTTTCTATCTCTTTGCGTACTTCTAATTGTATTTGACTAATAATGGCATCATAATTACTATACGCACAAATAACTAATGGGGGAAAAAACTATTTACCTGAGATTTGAGGACTAAAAAAGTCTTATCACCATAATTGCCAGAGAATACATACAGATTCCTATAACCCTCCCCAAAAAAAGTTTACCATGGAAATCTTTAAAAAGTTTGAAAATGTAGCCTATTAAACATGCCACAGCCCTTATTTCATTTTGATACTAGGAGGGGCTTTGCCTTTAAAGGCACCCCAGATCATTGTGATGTTTTTAATTATTAAAACACCCTTCGAGAGAAATCGCACGCTGTTAAATAAGAGTAATTGCAGATCCCAGTAAGTCAACATTATATAGGTCCAGGACTTTGGCTTTGTTAAATTTCCTTTCTCCATGTCAAATGTTTATTGAAATACTTGTTTCAGTTGTGCTGCTAATGTGTTTCTTGGTAATATCTCTGCCAAGTGCTTATTTTAGCAAGCCCTTGGTAAGCTCAGCACTACTACAGTATATAATGCCAAATTGTAATTTTAATAAAAGACTACCCATTTTATATGTCCGTCATTTTATATTTTCATCTTAACCTGTTTATTCTGGAGTGATTGTTTGCAAACACCTCTAGCAGTAATTAATACTAATATCAGAAGTGGCATATTTTAAACAAACTTCAGGTTTAAAGCTGCAGCCCAAGCAATATCCTTCATGTGTTTTTTTTTTTTAATCAGTTCTGTACTATGAGAAAATACTTGTAACATTTAATTTAAAACATCAACTCTGAATTACATTTCTAATGTATTATAATTTAAGAAGCATTTTTTGTTTCTATAGCAACCATTTACAAAGTCACATCCCCTTCCTCTTCTGAAACAGGCTCTGGCACACCCCTTTTTGAGCTCCGCCCTCTAGCAGTGCACCAATTGTATCTAGTGACTGCCTGGTCACATGATCTTCCCCACAGAACTTTGCATCTTCTGCTGCACTGACAGCCATTTAGTGAACCCCTGAGCCGAATCTTCGCCCAAACCCAATGATCGACAATTTAGCTAATTACTTATCATTGTGTGGAATGTATTGATGCACATAATAAAGGGAAAATGAATCGAATGAAAATAAAAAAAAACACAGCTTTGATTGCTGCTTTAAAATACTTTTCATTTCCTTTCCAGAAAATTGCCTTTATGGTAGCATTAGGCCTGGTTACAACAGAACATTTGGAAGGTACGTTGAACTAAACTCGTTTTTCAGCAACAAATGCATTTTTTAAAACTTAAAATAGTGGATTATTGTTATTTTTTGTTTTGTTTTATTTCCCCCTTTCCCCCCTCTCTTTTGGGGAGAGAGGTTTTTTTTTCTCTACAAACGTACATCCTAAAATGTCAAATTTCTTTACCTCGCTTCAAGAGAAGATGTGTAGTTTATTTTCTAGCGTTCTATAGATCTGCATCATTGATGATTTAGCGCCACATTCACTAAGTAGTGCTATTCCATAAGGGCTGTTATATAGTGGCCGCGTGCGCGGCACTTCAAATTGGCTGAGATTAGTCATCCCTTCTATACAAGGGCCATGCGCGCGCATGGCAGTGTGCGTGCATCCGGCCGACAGCGGGGAATACGGGGAATAGAATGATTTTGCGCTGCTACCGGCGCTGAAATGTGTGTGTGTGTGTGTTTATTTATAAAATGTTTTACCAGGAAGTAATACATTGAGAGTTACCTCTCGCTTTCAAGTATGTCCTGGGCATACAGTTAAGACAATAATACATGGTTACAAATACAGTTACATAAATGAACAGGGTATACATGATATACAAGACATTGCATGCACAGTTAAAGAAAATATATATTACAGGAGGGCCCCGGGTATACGGCGGGTTCCGTTCCAGAGGCCCGCCGTATAGTGAAAATCGCCGGAAAGCGGATCCGGCGATTTTCAGTTCTGCGCATGCGCAAACCGGCATTTTTGCAGTTCGGCGCATGTGCGACCTATGCTCTGCGCGCGCAAACTATGGTATGCGCGCACAAACTATGCTCTGCGCGCGCAAACTATGGTATGCGCGCGCAAACTATGGTATGCGCGCGCAAACTGCGGTATGCGCGCGCGAAAACTGCGGTCTGCGCATGCGCGCCGGGCGCACCCGCCCGTTCTGCGCATGCGCGATTTAGGAACCAACATGTCGGCCCCCTTCTCGGTGCCGCTGTATCAGCGGATCGCCGAGAAGCGGGTCCCTGCTGTATAGGCTTATGTAACAGTTACAGACCAGATTAAAATGGGAGACAGCCTTAGTTTTGAAAGACTGGTGGTGGATGTGAGAGTCTCTGGTAGGTTCCAGTTTTGAGGTGCACGGTAAGAGAAGGAGGAGCGGCCGGATACTTTGTTGAGCCTTGGGACCATGAACAGTCTCTTGGAGTCAGATCTCAGGTGATAAGTGCTGCATGTGGTAGGGGTGAGGAGCATACATATATGTGTATGTATATAATATACATGTGTATGTATATATATATGTGTGTGTGTGTGTGTGTGTGTATACATATATATATTTGTGTGTGTATATATATATATATATATATATATATATATATATATAAATATACATACATACACTTAGTTAAGTTATGGTGTTTAAAAAAAGTGACAAAAACCCTCTCACAGTAAAGCATATAGCAAATGGAAATATTACTGTATGGTCATTTGCATATATATGTATATAAGATGTACAACAGTCCAACAAGAAAGTCTCTTATCTGTTCTTGTAGCAGTAGGGGAAGGCCTCTGCTCTCCTGGGCCCGCACCCTTGTGTGCTATGGAAATGTTAGTGTCCAAGTATTGAGGTCTTGTCCCCTTGTCTTACTGTCAGCATACAGTCCTTCTGTGTGCATCAAGACATCTTTTCCTCTGGTGAGTCCATTTGTGGGCTAAGGAAATCTCCTTCCTGTTTCTTATATCAGGCTTTTTCTAACAGTCCAATCAGCCAGGTGAAGTCTGGTAGATTGCTTGTGCAATTAACCAGCACACTGCTGGATTTAGAGACAGTTTTTCTCAACAGTGATAAATAAGTCCCTGTTACAAGGTCCTTACCACTTTTACGTGCATACCCAAAACCAATGTAACAGATTTAATACTTTTAAACCGTCTGTATTGCACTGTATAAAAAATCAACAATAAGTAAGCTCACTTATCTTGATTATTTTCTGTAAATAGAAGCTGGAAACATTCCTTTAAAGATGATTTTGAAAAAACACAATCAGTAATTTTCTGGTACTAACCGAGCATATAATGGTAACATGATGTATATTAAAATGGTATCTCCTTTCGACACATTTCAAGAAACTGTACAAGCATACGTGTGACTCTCCCAGAAGCTATTATTTTAAGTACCAGAACTACAACTGATAACAATGCTGATGCAACTGCAATATTGTAGAACCTGGTTATAAATACAATGCTCAGAGGAGCTATTGCCAAACAAGTCACTGCTATATTTTCATGGACTTTATATTGCAAAAAATTGAGATGTACATTTGTTTCCATGGTTACAGAAATCCAAAGCAAACGTCATGAACGAAAGAGAAGAAGCACAGCCAATCCAGCCTACAGTGGACTCCTTGAACCTGAGGTATTTTACAGATGTTTTATTATTTTATTTATACTACACAAGTGTGTTCAGTAAAGCAAAGAGTTTCAATGTCTGCCATCACTGGTCAGAAATTCTTTACTCTTAGGTCAATATGGCTATTTTGATTCAATTTCCCTCTCATTCCCTCTCATTCCCTCTCATTCGTAAACTAGAAACACACAGATCTGAAGTGTTTCTGCCTACGAGCTCTCATTTCTGTAGTGTTGTAGAATTGAAAGTACCAGAGCTGCAGTCAAGTGTCACGTACTTACACATGTTCAGAGCCAGAAGCTGGGGTTATACGATGTGCAGGAAATAAATGAAAACATTCTTTTAATTGGTTTGTGTTTTATGATATTCTATGTTTTATAATGTTTTTTTTTTCACGATGGCTCATTTTATAACAAGATGATCATTCACTATACGTGTTTTTTCCCCTTCCAAAAGAAAATGACGACCCCTGAAGCAGAATACATTAGATAGTTAAAATTGATTAAGAATAATCTTAATATATAAAAATGAAATTTGTGGGGTTGTTGCTAGATGTGGTGAATCTGATTGGTCCGTATCCCTGCCCCGCCCTGCACGCCTCTCATTGGCCTGCGTGGCTCTATGACGTCACCCAACTGCCACTCTGTTCTCTTCCTCACCCGCAGCTCATCTTCCCCCTCGGCCTCACACAACTGCCACACGCACAAGCACCCGTCCACTGTCCTCTTCACCCAGCGGCCCGGACCGCCGGCTCCCCCTCACCCATCACCCCCCCCCAGCTCACCTCCCCGCTGGCTCCCCCCCCCGCAGCTCACCTCCCCTGATTGTGTGTCTCTGGCTGGATGATTGCGTGTCTCAGATTGGCTACCTCCCCCCTGGAACTGCACACACTAACTGACAGCCGCCGCCGGACTACATCCCCCAGCTTCCCCTGCGAGCGGGTGACGCGCCGGTCCCGTGACCCGTCCCACCTGGCTGCTCCTCCCCTTCCCTCTGGTCAACTTCCCCACGGCGCTCCCTTGCTTGCCCGCGTGGGGAGGGAGATGGGCGCGTGGGGATGGGGTGGGTGTGTGTGTGTTACTGTGTGTGTGTGTGTGTGTGTGTGTCACTGTGTGTGTGTGTGTGTGTATCACTGTGTGTGTGACACTGTGTATGTGTCTCACTGTGTATGTGACACTGTGTGCTGCGCAGGGGGGGGGGCAGAGCTGCGCAGGGGGGGACCAGAGCTGCGCAGAGGGGGGGGGCGTCAGACCGGAGTTGCGTAAGGGGGGGGGGGGGGGAGACCGGAGCTGTGCAGGGGGGGGGAGCGGAGAGAGGGGAAGCAGAGAAAGACTGGGGGAGCGGAGAAAGAGACAGGGGGAGTGGAATGAGGAGGGAGCGGGAAATTTTAATCCCGGGCAACGCCGGGTCTCTTAGCTAGTATCTGAATAAAAGAATGTAAAGAATCAAAATTCATTATTCAATGTAAAACGCTTGCTTTGCCTTCAAAGTAGTATACCAAATGCTTATAGATTTGCACACCATTTAAAACCATGTTAATTCTACGAGACATGAGTTTCTTAGGTTCAGAACTATCCAGTGCCATTCAGGGTTGGTAAAATTTTCTAACCGGTTGCTTCAGACACACATTTTATGCTTGTGTTTGTACTGTGTTAGTGTTTGTATGCATTTAGAAGATTAGTTTTACTCTGTAAATCATTTTAAACATGTATTTTCTGTTTTAACCAAATATATTTACTCAGTATGCATTTGAAGGCATTTTATGAATTAAGTTCCATAACTCACAAAAATCTTATTGTCTTTTTAGCGGAAACGTCTTGCCTCCAATTATTTAAATAACCCATTCCTAATAGGGAAAGGTAAGCATCTATCATTTGAGTGTTTGTTTTATAGTGGAAGGTCATTGTTTATAGTTTTTAATGGTATTTAACTACTGAAGCTGTAATTTTTTGGGGGGCGAATGCCTATTACAGGGTCACGCCTAGAAAAAAAGCATGAATGGAACTTGATTCTTTAACAAGCGTCTGGCATCCTTAGAATCATTTTGTTACTTTATTGTCATTGGATTTGTGAAATTGTAATTTTTGAATGTGTTCTTTTAATTCTTTGGTTAGTAATGGCAGCATAATAAATTTACACAAAACAATGAAAGCACAAAATTTCGATTAACAATGAACTTGGTTTACAATAGATTATAAACAATGTTGTCAAAACACATTTGGGCAAAGATTGTAAAAACGCTCAAACTTTTGGTTACTATAGAGACATTAAGTAAAGTGTGTGTGTGTGTGTGTGTGTGTGTGTGTGTGTGTGTGTATGTATGTGTGTGTATATATATATATATATATATATATATATATATATATATATATATATATACAGTATATATATATATATTGTGCCAATAACTTACACTCAACCCCTTCTCTGCAAGGAGGCACCTCGGCATTCTGGGTTTGTAAACACTTGATTGCTTGAGTACCCTAATGATGAGAATAGAAAAGGATGTTCCTCCTTCATTCAGATCGTGTTAACCGCTGACACGATCCATCCTAGAAAATTAGCTATCATGTGTTGACCTTCTCTGAATGTTGTAAGATCTATTGGCGTACCGGCCATTTTGGTGTTCAGCGAACATCTGAACATCATATGGACTTTAACTTATTTATTTATAAAATGTTTTACCAGGAAGTAATACATTGAGAGTTACCTCTTGATTTCAAGTATGTCCTGGGCACAGAAGTTAACTGATTTGCCAATGCCATTAGTTTACTTGGGACATAGAAGGGATTGGTCCTTAAACATCTTTTAACCCTTTTTCATTATCACGATCACTCTGCTTTAATTTGATTTATACTACGGTAAATATTTTAGTAGGTTTCCTGTAAAGTGGTAATGCAAGCATAATACTTTCTACCTCAAACTTATCAGGAAGCACTAGGAATCTTTGTTTCATTTTTATTAGTACTATAATATTGTTTATAGCTCCATCCAACAAACATACTGTTTTACTTATTGCTGTCTACTTAAATGGACATGACAACTGTTTCCGTTACTAATAAAAATGGGTAGTGTAAGATTATTCAGATTAGTAGCTGAATGTCTATAATAGGCCTCATACAATTACGATAATATATACTTAAAACAGTTGCTTAATGCCCATTCGCTTATTTTCAGGAGTAGCACAAAACGGTCTTATCCGTGCTCTCCACATATTCTACAATTACTGGATATGAAATCCTTTACATGGGAAAATATATTTTAATAATGTATTCTCATAACTTACAGATCATGCATGGACAAAGTTATCTTTAAGCCACACTTCATTCACCACTTTACTAAAATGACTTACATACCTGACAGTTGCCTCACATTCCCTGATTTATTTATTTTTTTACCACTAACCTATTCTCTACCCTTCTTTTACTTGCAAGCAAATGCGGATCCCTGTTGGAAGGTATGTTTGCAAGCCTTGAATATTAATAGCAACTTCTCTGTCTTTAGGGAATATTTTTGGGGTGTGCTCACTCTACAATATTGTCTTATACAGTATTCATAATAAAGACGCAACATGAAAAAAAGAAACAGGTTTACTACCTCAATATTTGACTTTGACCGTGTGTCAGAGTGTAATATTGAAGAATGTTCTACTGATCATTAAATATATATGAAACATTTAGTTGTTATTTTTAAAATACAATTGTATACCCCTTGTATTATTTATTATCAGTCCTCGTGTGCTCAAAGCTGTATATTAGTCATGTTAAATATTCTGCTAAAAAAGTCGATTTTCTGAAAGTCCCTACACAGATGTATAACTGGAGAGCACTTCTCAGAGTTGTTTTGTTCTAATTATGCAATTTATATGTAAAATAAAAAATATACCCACCAAGAGAGAATTTTTTTTTTTTTTTAAAGAATGAAATCACTCATGAACAACACTGCTCAGCATGTAAACGTGTCAACAACTTGCAACCTTGCGGTACTTGTCCAAGATCTTATCATCTGGATTGCTTGGACCCACCTCTGAAAATGGTTCCCAAAGGAATGTGGGTGTGCCCAAAGTGCCAGCAAAAGGTAACAATTATTACTTATGTTTTGCTTTTATTACAAATGATCACTTTCCCTTGCTCTAGGTCAAGGGTTGCCAGCTCCAGTCCTCAAGGGCCACCAACATGTCAGGTTTTCAGGATATCCCTGCTTCAGCACAAGTGGCACAATCAGTCCCTGCTTCAGCACAGGAGGTTCAATCAGAGGCACAGTCTTCAACTGAGCCACTGATTGAGCTACATGTGCTGAAGCAGGGATATCCTGAAAACCTGACCTGTTGGTGGCCCATGAGGACTGGAGTTGGCTAGCCCTGATCTATCTAGATGGTAGAAATATATTGTCTTTTAAATCTAAGAAGGATGTTGCAGTATTACTAATGACCCTTTGTTTCACCTATTTAACAGGTTGGTTTAAAATACCACAAGCATTTGTAAAACCTGGCACTCCTACTACATCTTAAGAAAACTTGGGAGCGCAGGCACCGAAAGGGGAAAGAAAACACAATAGTGCAATATTGCTTCTTCAATATAGGCAGATGGAATGTAGCAGTATAAGAATTACACTCACATTTTTAATTCCTGCTATTAAAATGTTTGCCTTCCTTTTAAAACTGAAAGGTACTGGGTACAGTCTACATTCTTGGTCAGGGAGTCACTCTGAAATCTCAGAATTCCCTGGTGTCTGTTTCTCTGGTGGCTTATACAGTAAATCTCTATGGCAACAGTTGTGGGGGGTGGAGATAACAGTGAAGACTTTTCTTGGGTCATGGGTAGTTTGGAGACAGATCCTCACCTGAATTTGAAATTGGGAGGTCCCCTCTTACAATCTTGGTCTTGGTTTGCTACCCAATCTCTCCGGGAAGTACTGTATAGTGCTTTTGGACATTACATAGACTTTTAATGTGGCAGAGACTGGGAGTGGAGCTTATGTGAGGGTTCTGAAAAGTTGTTTAACTTTAGGGATTGATGAACCTCACTGCAATAAGAACCTAGTTAATCCTTATTTTACAAAATATATGGATTATAACATTAAATTTTTATGCAGATTTTTAATATTACCGTTGGATGTGTTTGTCGTGGTTTTTAGTGCTTCTTTAACGCTAAAGCACTTCTTTACAAGCAATACTCATAGATGTATGGTAAAAGATGATGAACATAACGATATATAGATTGTGTAAGTATAACATTGAATGAAAGATTTATAAGCGTTCGTAATCACTAGACTTTATTCAATTTAGAAAATTAGTTTTATCAGCATTTGGACTGAAATTTCTGCAATATGAAGAAATAACATTAAACCATGAATAGTGTTACAAGCTTCATGAACTTGGACACATTAGGTGCGCAGCACTCAATACAGATCTAAAAAAGGAAGAAAACACAAAAATAGTACAACACCGCTTATCACAAAATTGAAGAAACTAGTAACCTACTGTCTGATAGACGCACAAATTTGGGCCATTTTTGAGTGTTTTAAATCTCAGGATATTTCTTCAGGACATTTGAACATGGAAAAGATAAAATGCCAATACAGCATAATTCTGTAAAAATTTTATAAGTAAAAGGATAAATTGGATAGGAAGAAGAATTGACTGAGCAGCCACTGGAGCCATTGACCAGATTGGCAAACTGATCAAAGATAAAGATAGCCAATGTTGTCTTCCTTTTTAATATCTATATTGAGAGGTGCGCTCTTGTTCTGTTCAAAATCTGTGTTTTTCGACCCCATGGAAAGGTCTACGTGGAGCAGCACAAAGACAGTGCATGGGAGCGGAGACCGAAGGAGACGAGGGCATCCAGATTCGAGGGGGAGTGGGGTGGGCGGTGACCCCAGATAGTGTCCAGAGGATTGGGAGGGCACTGACAAAAGCTGCATTGCAGCTTGTAAGGCAAGGAGTTAGAGGGCGACGATAAGAGCGCGAGGCCACCAGGGGAGAAGAGGGGAATAAAGCCCCCCAGGGCGTTGTGGGAGTCTGAGGTAGGCCGGGAGACTCACCCTCCCTTCCTCCCCAGTGAGAAAAACAGAAACACCAACACATATAGTAGAGAGCAGTCTCTCTAAGGCCACGTCCAAACTTATTGCGACCGTGATGAAACACATTGAGTTTATGGAAACATCCATAGAGCGCACGGGAGAGAAGGTGCGGCTGGTTTTTCGCGAGACAACTTTTTTTGTCTTTGTCTCGCCATGGATGGGTCACATGAGCGGTTCACCCAATGAGGTCGAACCAGCTCCGTGACTTCATCGGCCACACTCGTATGCCTGCACCATGGACTCGGCCTAGGGGCACAGGTTACTAAAAAGCATCATAAATTCACATCAGGCAAAGAAGCCCATGATGAAGCCACAGACCTAGCAAGTCATAACACCACAGGCAACATGTCTGCGTGAGGGAAGAGGCCCATTATTACCCAAAGCGTATTCCAATAAAGAAATGTTATCAAAATTCATTTTTTTTTTTTTTTTTTTTAAAGAAACTCAAATATAAATCAAAGCGAGTGACGTTAATAAAAGATGGCTATGAAAATTTATAGGAAAAAACGAGAGTTCTTGGGGGGAAAAAAAGTGTGCAGCCCACACTTCTCACGAGGGGAACAACCAGAGAGTCAGAGAGCGAAAAAATTGATGAATTCTCCAGAAAGAAAGATATCAAAAACTTGCTGCAGAGTATAAAAAGTCTGCTGGAGGTGAAACTCCACTCTGCTCTATTAGAAGTTCATCAAGATATCACAAATCTAGGAGACCGCACAGACACCCTTGAAAGAAAAGTGGAGGAGGTAATTAAAGACTAAGGGCCTCATGCAGAGAGGAGCGCTAACATGGAAAGCGCCATGTTTTGCCGAAATCTGCCTTTAGAAAGGCAGATAATGGCGAGATTTAAAAAAAGCTCCATTTTTTTTTTTCCCTCTGAATCTCGCCGCGCGGCTGGAGAGAAAAGAATTCTCTCCAGTGTTGAAACCGGCCGTATTCAGAGAGCAGCGAACGCCATCTAGTGGCTGTTCGCGGCAAAAAAATGGCGCGATTTTCAACTTTTTTCCTCTCCACCAAGCAGCTGGCGCTCCGCGGCCGGTGGAGGAGAAAAAAAAAAAAAGCGATTTTTTTCCCAACAGTTTCAACAGCGCTCATAGCGCTGTTTGAAACTCTCCATATGCAGAAAGGCAGTTTTATGCCCTTTCTGCATATGGAGATAAAAACTCTCCAATAAAGCTAAAAAATTTCCCCCTCTCCAATTCTGAATAGCGCTGCTCTCTGCATGAGGCCCTATGATACCGCAGCCCAAAACAATGAAAGACTGCGAGCTCAGATGGAGGAGAATGAAACGTCAAGAGGACACAGAAAATAGATCTCGATGTAATAACCTTAGGATCAGAGGCATCCCAGAAATAATCGCGGCCCCAGAAGAATTCCTAATAAGATAGTTCAGATTTCTACTCCCGAAGACACCTCAATAATTCCTTCGCTGTCACAGAGCACTCGGACTAAGGACACCCAACATCAACAAACCCAGAGACGTAGTGCTTAGTCTACATTATTTCAAAACAAAAGAAGAAATATGGTCCGTAATACGTACATCGCATAATCCATCTTCCGAAAACATGCAACTGCAGATGTTCCAGGACTTGGAACCAGCCACACTAGCTGGAAGAAGAGAGCTTAGACCATTCAGAGAGATCTTGAGGGAGAAAGGTGTCAAATATCGATGGGGATTCCCCTTTAAACGGATTGTTGGCAAAGAGGGAACTGACTACATCCTTAAATCTCCAGATGATGGTGCAGAGTTCTTAGACCATTTGGGGTTTAGACCACCGACAATGGCTTGTAGGCAAATTGCCAGACCTAAAGCATGGACAGAATGGCCATGAAGTGCCTGACGAGATCCAATGACCCCTAAAGAAGATCACACGCTTTTTCTTCTAGAGATGGGAGGATATCGTGTCACTTTGAACCGTCGTATCAAGTAATAAAGAGCTAACCCTCAGATCAACCCTTGAAGATAATTAGAGACCCTGCATATCAATCGGGTTGGTACAGGGTTGTTTATGCGGCTCCAGAGTGGCTCAGGACCCTCGACTCATACCGTCTTAGCGAGCGGAGGGAGGAGAGAAATCATAGAGATTAATAGTTACAGCATTGAAAGGAATATTCACCAATGTTTAACGCGGTCTAGAATAATAGTATACTGACAGATTGTTTTATATATATATATATATCATATAAAGTAGCGCCAATTAGTGCAATGTGAATTATATATAATTAAAATAATAAAGTGAAAGAAGTGTGACTGGATCAATTGGCAGTTTTTGAAAACCACCCTAGACACTTTTGGCATGAGGAGCAATTTTGTCACTATACACAGCACCCACAGGAAAAGTGGTATGCTTAGGTACGGTCCTGGTCTTGGAGAGACGGACATTCAGAAATGGAAGGACGTCAGGTACTCAAGACTGAGGGACTTAAGAGAAAAGGGTAGATTCAAACTCCCGGAGTCGATTTTCCTGGAAGGAAGACTCCCAAGCCAGGAGTTCCTTAGATGCCTACAATTAAGACACTTTTACAGTATAACTTTAAAACAAACCTCACGAGACATTGAGAATTTGTTTTATACATAATATACCAGAAGGGCTTGATCATTGAACATTGCTAGCTCAACATTTCCAAAATCTGTTCAGCACTCTGGTTCAAACACCCTCAGCACTCAAAGGGTTAAATAATTTAGATTCTTTTGCTTTTTATTTTGCCATTTGTTTCTGCCATTTTAATAACATGTTAAATTGCAAGTTTCTTTTCTATCATGGGTATGCCATGTCAGTATCTCATTTTGTATTCAACCATGTTATCTGAGCGCTTAGAACAGGGATGGCGAACCTTTTGGGACCAAATGCCAAACACATAAGAAAATTTCAAAAAACAGAAAACTTTTCGAGTGCCCAAAGCTTCTATTGCATTTTACATACATAAAATGAACACCATATAAATTGCAATATTTGTTACTATTTTATTTGGCTCCTTCTTACTAAATTAATGTAAAATTTGCTGCTGAATCTGTGATGCCAGTTTTTTTTTATATTAGGGTGACAATACCCCCAGACACACACACACACACACACACACACACACACACACACACACACACACACACACACACACACACACACACACACACAATAACCACCCTCGTCCCCAAATACAAACAATAACGCACACAAACACCTACTTTGGTGGTGGTTGCAGGCATGGAAGTTGGGCCCAGCCTGCTTCTCTGCCTCTCTCTCCTTCCTCTCCTTCCTGCCTCTCTTCGTGTCTCCCCAACAGAAAGCCAGCTCCAGTCAGTGGCGTAGGATGCCATAATATGGGCATATCAATATTGGGGCATCCTATGTCACTGACCGAACCACCGCTGTTGGGGGAGATGCAGGGAGACTGCAACATGCCAAAGAATTTCCCTCTGCGTGGCACGTGTGCCGCTGGTTAGCCATCTCTGGCTTAGAAGTATGCTTGTATGTTCTCAAGATTCTAGAAAACCATTTTTCTCATATGCAGTTACTGGTTATGGCCATTTAAGAGAGCAATTTAAACTCATGTTTGTTTGCAATATTGACACTAGTCATAAATATTAACGTGTAGATTGCAATATCAGATGGCATTTCTGCATGATTTATGAATTGACAGGCTGAGACCTCTTCTATTTTACATTACATCAAGCTTTGCAAATTACCTATTTCCTTTTCCTCAGGGACGAGGCTGTATGTTTTGTTACATACTGTATTCTAAAAACGACCACACACTTATGTATAGTGCTCTGAATTCCTTATCCTTTCTTATTAGGTATTAAAGAAAGATAATGTGCCATGGACTGGGACCCTTGCTATTGTTCACTCCTATGTGACACATAAAACAGGTATGAGCAACTTCAACAAAATGAGAATTCTGTCAGTTTTTCAATTCATGTGTTTTTTATTGCAATGATGTGTGTATCCGGTGTTCAAATGCTCATTTGGAAATCCCTGAAATGCTGTAAATACTATAAAAATTTCCCTACGCACGCGCACACACAGTTAAAAGGAGTCCTTAATGCATATTGTTACGGAGACCAGGACAATTACACCAGGGATCAGTACACTAGACAAAACTGCAGATTTTATTGGAAAAAGTTTCAACAAACGTTCACTATGTAAAACACACACACACACACACAAACCAGCACCCCCCCACCCCCAACTGGGGGAACAACCTAAAGTCCTAGGTGCGGGGACCTTCGTCCGGAGGCTTACCCCGATACGCTTTCCCAACTTTCACCTCCGTCCTCTATAGCAGGGGAGCGCAAACTTTTTGTGCTGCGCCCCCCTGTCTCTCGCGCCCCCCTGCCTACCTTCATCCGCGTCAGATGACGCTGGGTGGGCGTGTGACGTCAGGGGCCTCTGCAACTGCCCGCGCCCCCCCAGCACAATCTCCCGCCGCCCCTGGGGGTCACACTCCCCACTTTGCGCACCGCTGCTCTATAGTATGGGCAGCGCTGCCTTGTTCTCCACCGTTGCTTCACACCAAACAGCTCAGGCTGATGCTGCACTCAGACCGCAGCTCCACTGGATGCTCCAGGCCCCTGCATTGCGACTCCTCGATTCCTTCTGCTTGACTCCCTCTCGGCTCTGTCAGCACATAGCCTTCACAAAGGCTATCGGGGCCAGAATTACTCTCTTGAGACTGGGGAGACAGGAGTATTTATATTCCTGTCCCAATCAGGGAGATGCCTGCTAGTTTGGGTTGGAACAATAGTCCTGGTCTCTGCACACGGCCCCGGTTGATAAGATTACTGGGGTTGAAAGTGGGCCAGGAAGCCCAAATTGGCATGCCCAAATATGGTCATTTCTATCCTTAACATAGTCCATAGGATGTAGGCAAAGAAAGAGACAGGCTCCAGGGCACTCACAAACTGATCCTGATCACTTGCTTGATCAAACAAAATTAAAAATTGTGGTCCCAATGTAGAAAAAAGTGAAAAATCTTTATTGCAGCATACAAAAGTGACAGTATAAAACCTCCCATGCGTTTCAACCAATGACTGGTCTTTCTCAAGGCTTTATTTTTGTTAAATAAATCATGACACATGACATATGTCATGTGTTGTTCATCTGAGGTTGTATTTACCCAATTTTTTTATTTTAAGACCTGCTAAGGAACAGATGATTGTTATGTCCTGATATGTAAAACCATAGAATTCAAAGATGGTGTACTTTCTTTTTCACAAAACTGTATATGTTGGCTACATTCAACAGAGAAATGTGTGTAATTGCATATATCAACACTCACTCACTCAATAGAGCACACCAAAAAGTAGTAGTACAGGTGGTAGCATAGACAACGAGACAGACGAGGACTTGGTTGAGGTGGGAGAAGCCCACACACTGTGAGACACATGATGTTCTCTTGTACATTCAATGTCCCAGATTCCTTGCCTGTAGTTTAATAATTGCATGACATGTAATGGAAGGATGGAACACGTTTTGGGGACATGTTTTAATTATTTAAAAAAAACAACAAAAAACTCTTGAATTCCTATGTAACCTGTTAAAGAAATAGAGTACTTAAGTAAATCTAAGCTAATGAGAAATATCCAAAGCAGGAGTGGGTAACTCCAGTCCACAAGGCAAACAGATCAGGTTTTAAAGATAGCACTGCTTCAGCACAGGGATAGGGATATCCTTTAAAACTGAACCTGTTGGTGGCCCTTGAGGACTGGAGTTGGCCACTCCTGTTATATGAAAACTAATTAACATTTTCACTGTGATATTGTACCGTGGTTTGTTATAAAGGGTCTTTAGAGAAATCAATCCCAAACTTAAATTTAACACTAGAGGTCAAGTAAATAATGTATATTTATTACCAGCAACTTGTCGGTCTCTCCAAGTGCACTTAGCAAATCAAGCAAAGTTTAGACTGAGCCACTGATTGAGCCACCTGTGCTAAAGCACAGATAACCTGAAAACCTGACCTGATGGTGGCCCTTGGGGACTGGAGTTGCCCACCCCTGATCTAACATATGTCTTCCGGATATTTCGCTTGCAGTAAGAATATGTCTATTTATATGCCGAGAGGATAAATGTTTAGGGGAAAAAGTTTGGAAATTCACAATTGTTTTAATACTTCTAATAGAACTGCTATGCAGCATATACCAAAAGAAAGGGGGAGGTGCCAGCACTCAAACTGATAAATAATGAAATAAGACAAATTGCTTTTACTAGAAAATATACAAATATTCACATAGGGTGTAGATACTGGAAATATAATCAATCTTAACAGCACAATTAATCAAAGCAAAAAAGGTCCCAACAGTGTATGGTGGCGGTTAAACATATAGTAAGGCCAGGTGGGCGCTGCGGGGACAAGAGCCGCCCCTCAATGGGGCACGGGGGTCAGTTTTTCCTGCAGACACGAAAATTGTGCTCAATACTGGCGACGGAGCGCTGGGCCATGCCACCGGCGGTTCAGGCAATCATGGCCACATCCCCCGTCACGCCCCCCGTCTTTCCCCCTGCAGCTCACTGCAGACTGCGGAACTCCGCTACACGCGCCGCCAGCCTGGCAGGCGCGCAGGCAGCGCAGACAGCGGGTCGTAGCCTTAGGGAGAACACGGGGTGAGGGAAGGGAAGGGAGGAGGGGCAGACAAGGGAAAAACTAGGGAAATGCTGGGAACTCCCCCTTTCTTTTGGTATATATTTGAAGGAGGGTATAGGGTCCCTCCAGGTTCCCGTTGCACCACATTCGTATTTCACTCATACAGTATATATGCACACGAGTGCTGTTTAATCTATATACTTTCTGCTGTGCAGCATATGTTCGTGCATGTTTAAGATTCTGTTCACTTATTTTCTGCTTCTACAGTCAAGGAGGAGGAGAAGAGAAAGTTATTAAAGAAAGGCAGCGAATTGAAGAATGAGCATAGACAGCTTGAAGATCAAGAGCGGCTGCTCAATAATGCCATGAAGGTGAGTGCTCATACTGTGCAGATTGAGCTCGTTATTATGTAATAACATCATTGACTGAATTGGTATCTACTGTTGGTCCATTGGGCTCAGTCTTTTGGTGTTTTCATTGTTTTTTTGGGGTGGTTAATACAAATAAACCATGTATTCCAGTATTCCAGTGAGCATGTAGCCAAATATTCTTACTGTGACTTATATCGCTTATCGTACTGGACCATGTATAAGACAATAGCAAACCTACTGTAGTCAGGAGATTTCAGACTCTGAAAAATGGCCCTCCCTCAGAGGTTAAAATCGCCACTCATTTAGGCAGCATAGTTAACAGCTAATTCCAGTGAAATAATAAACGTGAAAGCTCAGCAAAACACAACAGATTATATCTTATGATTTTATTTTTTGGGGGGGGGGGCTGCTGATTTAAGAAAATCTGACTCCATTAACTAACTGATATGATATAACTGATGCATCTGTGTGCTTGCCCCGTCTTAGTATGCTCCTGGTATGAAAGCGAATGTCATGGGAATTACCGTGATGCTGTCACAGTCATCTACTACACCATGTGATCATATCACAGTCTATGTTGTTTAACAAACTTGGCATGTAAGCACATTTTTAACCATACAAATATTTTCCACCCTCAAAACATGCCTAGATTATAATTTTTTCTCATATAAATATAATGATGACATACATAATTAAATAAATGGCTGAATATTTAGGAAAAAAATCTTCATACACACAAACTAGCAGATCCTGCCAAGTGCTGATTTTAATACTTTTTAGTACTGTTGACGGACATCAAAACCTGCATGTAGATTTTGACAGACAGGAAGGTGTTGCATTATTACATGGAGTAGAAGTGCTTCTTCTTACAGTATATGACCATACGGAGCACACATAATTTAGCACTGTAAATTTAGGTGAATATCACAGGAGTTCACACTGTTGTCTTTATGAAAGTGTTTGTAAATATGCTGTGATTTAGATCAGGCCACGCAATGCTGCTTTTCAGTGACATTTGAGGAGCTGAGAGAGCGCTTATAACGGAAGAGGATAGCTTCCTATGACATTCATATACAAGGAGAAAGGATTTTGGTGTTAAAAGGTTGCTGATAAACAATCTCTCCCACAGTAACGTTTTGTAATCAAAATTAAGTTACTTGTTGAATCCATAACAGAAAATTCGCCCTTCTGCCATGATAAAGCGTTTGCTCATTTCATTGTAAAACTGTAACTATCATGTTTTGTTCTCTCTCTATTTGACAGAAATGCTTAGAGCTAAAAAATAGCTTGCTGGCCCAGCAGAAAGGGACTCAGTCATCTTTGGAACGCCTCAAAACTCTCATTAGACTGATACAGAACGAACAGATGATTCAGGTCACCATGACAACCACCACCACCTCCTCTTTGCTAACTGTCCCCTGGATCAAACCCTCATCTGCCACGGCTGCCATGCACAAAGGCCTGCAGCAGTCACAGAGCAACAACTGACAGAGCCAGATGAAACAATAACTTTAAGCAAATGTCGCCAAGAAGGGAAATGAAAGAACAGTCTGTCTTTTCTAATATACATACATTTGAGTACAACAAAACTTGCAAACACATCAGTACCATTTGTAGGGCCCAACTGTGGCGATATCCAAGAAAGCAGTGTGTACTGCACTTTATGCCGACACCTACAGTGCTTATGAGTTTCTTCAGTTCATTTTACTTTGGCCTTAAAATATTTCTGAATTATACAAAAAAAAAAAAACTATTAAGTAAAACAATGGCCGAACGGTTGAGTAGTGTCTTGAATGGTGGATCTTGCTTCAATTTTGCTGTCGATAAAATGTAAAAAGAATGGAAATGGAGTAGGTTTAGTGAGGAGGGGGATTCAAGTTCTATTTTGGGAGAATATGGGTGGGAAATGGGAATGTTAACCATATTTTTGGGACTGCTCATAATCCTTTCAAGTCAAATCTGCCACATTTATTCAGGTGAATTGGTTAAAGGGGCTGTTGAAAATGTTTATGATAGTAATACTCACAGAGCCTTCAAACAAAAGTTGATTTTTCAGTATTAATAGAGCTGGGATTTGCAGATATTTAAAACCTGTATGAACTTAGCGTTTCTAGTGGAATATTGAAGTATTTTCATTCTGATGCTTGTGTATATGCGTTCTGAATTATTTAAATAAGTACGACTGTAAAACTCCTTACTTTTTGCAGGTCCTTCCTTTTTACTTATTTTGCTATTGATGTATTTTTCTCAAAGTTTTTTGTGAAAATTTAGCAAAATGACAAAGTGAGTGTCTTTGGCAGGCTAATTTAATTAGATTTGGGGGAGGGTGGTATGTTTTGTTTTTTTTTCTTGCCAGTACAGACAATATGCCAAAAAACTTTACCTTTTTGTACTGCATTTTTAATGTAAAATATGTAATGTGAAAGGAAAAAGATGCTGTTTTTTTATTTTATTGCTTGCAGAAATATCTTCTATATGGTACAGGAAAAAAACTGCCTCAAGTGGAGTTTCTCATATCGGATATATCATTTTTTTTGTATTGGCTAGAAGGGACAGTGAAAAAAAGCTTGCTGTTGATTTTTTCATTTTAACCACACATTTTTTTAAATGGGCTGCATTCATCTGATAATATCTAAAGCACCTGCTTTATTTTGTTGACTTTTTTTTTTTTACTTGTTACTAGTCTTCCTGATGCAACTGGGGTCAGTTTGGCCTAGCACCTTAGTCGGCCACATGATCCCATGGGCGATCGTGGAAGTTAGGGATGGGCAACAATATGTTTCCCTCAATATTAATGTGTGCATGACCAATGCCATGTCCCATTCATTTTTAAAGCAGTGTTGATGTTTGGTGTCCTTCCTGAAAAATTTACCCGGTGCAGAGTATTGTAATTGCTTTTATAACGTGACCGTTTTAAGAGACTAGAGACCCCAAAAACAATATGGCGCCTTACAATAATTGTAGTAGCTTAACCCATATTACCTTTCACTAACGCCCTCCAAACACCAATAGTATCAGCTAAACTGTTTGGCTATTGATGTGACTGGTACATTTGATAGACCAGGCAAGTTTATTTGGGTTATTATTTATTTCTCTAAGGGGATAAGATTTGGGTGATCTGGGATTGTATATAAATGTCCAGTTCCATTACTCAGTTCAGCGTGATTTTTTTCAGTAGACATTGAATTTCTCGCTTCAAACATAACCTGCTGCTTTAAATTCACATTGATTGATCTCATATTGAGAAAAAGTGCATTGTCATTTACAACAATTACACAACACAGGGCAGCTCTACTGTACATTAGCATATCACAAGGTTGTGAATGTCTTACAAAAGGGATTGGCTATAACAATCGCCCATCACTAATGATATTAGGTGGTCCCTTCAACCATTTTCACAACTCCGGGAGAAACTGTGCAGTACTATACAAATCTATTTTAATACACTTAACACTGGGTTGAACAAGATTTTTATATTCTTTTATTGATGAACAAAACAAACTTGAGTAAAACACAATTGTTATACATTGGTTACTATACACCAATTATGCATTCTAATATGGCTTGCAATGTAGGGTTTTTTTTAGGTTTAAAGTTTTTTTTAATTCTTAAATAAAAGAAAAATGTGCAGCTAGAAAATGTGAGGGATTTCTGATGAAATGTATCGGGACTGTTAAAGGTAGTTTTATTTATTTTTTAATTTGTAAAGGGGACAGTTCATTTGATAGTGTGCATAGAAAGTGTTTGTCCTAAATATGCCAATGTCGTTTTACTTCTCTATGATGCATTAAAACTTGATTGACAATTTCAGGTGGTTTGTGTGTGTTCAACTGTTTGATCACATCCTAATATATATCTCTAAAAATGATGAAATATTTATTTTAGGTCAATGGGAATAGTCATTGAAAATGTGCATGTCCAAACTGCAATGGGCAACCTGTGGAACCAATTTAACCCCATTTTCAGCCCCATTCATTTCCAGAAATGGCAGCGATGTATTTTAACACTGTACCTTCTGTTATTTTGCACTGTGATCTTTTGTAACCAAGTCCAAGTTATATTCTTTTTTTTTTTTTTTTTAACTCCAGTAAAATGTTTTGTCTTCCAGTGGTAGAGATTCTTGACCAGTAACTTTGTCAATGTAGTCGTAGTATTTTGTGCGTTGGATCATTGCAAGTCACAAATTTGTAGCCCTGGGCTGCAAAAAGAAGAGGAACATGTCTATACTAAATTTGCACTCCCAATTTGAAGTGAGCTGTGGTGCAATATAACTTAATGGCAGCACCCAGCAATGTAACCTCTACCATTTTCTACACTTGTTTCATAATTTACAATGGTTGATGTTTCATCCCCACTTAGCAATATCTATAAGCAATCCAGGGGGAGTGAAAGTGCTCAAAAATGAACCTGGTCAAAATGGCCCACATTGACAATTCATTAGTTCATTCTTCCATATGTACAGTAGACAGATGGACAGAATATGTAAGGTCAAGTTACTTTATATTTTCCAGCCTCGTAAATGTAAGATCTGGCGCTCTCCAGCCTTGTTAAGTACAAGAAATCAGCGTTGGCACAGGATAGTGTTGTTGGTTTTTAAGGAAAGTGGACACTTTCTGTGGCTTTTGCAGCCAGGATACATTAGCCGCAGACACTGTTTTCCTTTGTTTAGCTGCAGGAATGGTACAGACACCAAAGCAAAAAAAAAACACAGCTGTAAAATCCGTAGATGCCTAACTGAGCACCCTGCATGTGTGTTCATTAAAATAATCTCTTTAAAACTGGAGTCATTTTGAATGAAAATCAAAACAGTCATAATGTTAACCTAAAAACTCAGCACTCTGCTAACAGACAGGAGCCAATTACTCTGCACTGCAGGGTGCCTCCATAATTAATGTGGATTCAAGAATATGTAGACTTATGCTGGGCTTTAATCTCTAGTAATATTTTAAATCTTTTATATTTTCTATGCTCAGGAGGGGTCAGTTGCTCTACTATTCTCAGATCAACACACTGGTTATTGCAAATAAATTATAATTGTTACTTAAAAAGACCATTTTCCTCAATAATGTTTGACTTCACATTTTTTGTGTGACTGACTGCCTTTCTTGCTCAGAAAACATTACTGTAACACTGAATGCATTGCCTTAACTATGCTGGACCTTTTCACATACTATTAGTAAAATCAGTGATGGATAAAGGCTTACAGATTTGTGGCTCTGTATTATATATATATATTTCTTTTTTTTTAATTATTATTTTTTTATTTATTGTAGGTCTGTGGAAATGAGGCATGCGTTAAATAAGCATGAATGTTGCAGCTGTGTTTTTACCAATATGCTAATTATATTTGTTCTCTAAAGAGGTGCCTTTTCAAGAGGTCAGTTTTCTGCCCTTTTTATCCTTAACTTTAACATGGTAGTGTAAGCCTGAGATTAATGTCTTCAAAAGAAGAGCTCTTGTAAGGGTTGAAATGCTTAAATTAATCTAAAATGTAAGAGTTTATCGTATGAGAAGAGAGGTGTGGACATCAGGATTAGCAGTAAAACTCTAGGCTTACCAATTATATTTTCATTTCTAGGACATCTATTGATTAACACGGCTGGGTAACAAAGACACACATGGATGTTACATAACATTTTCATTTAAAGCATGGGTGGTCTTTAAGAGGGGGGGGGGGCTTGAGGACAGGACAAGAGTTGAGCACTACTGCAATAGTTGTAAAGTACATCTAAGAAATCTGTTGGTGTTAACAAATGTCATAATTGAAGATATGCTGAGTAGCATATCAAGTTTATGCCTTAAAGCTATAATGTGAATGTCACAATAGCAAAAAATAGTAAGGAATATAAAACTACACTGCTTTTGCCTGGAGTGTGCATATTAATGAGGAAGGAACAGAAAATAGACCGGTTTAATAGAACGTCTCAGGTGGGGGCTCATTAAATGTCAGCCACATTTAATGAGCGCTCCAAATATTAGGAGTACTGAAAGTAGATGCAATACAGAGCCAAGAAAGCACAGGCCACATATATGCCAGGCCTCCTTCAAAAACATAAGCTCAAACAGCAGAATTTTTTAAAAGCAAGAAAACTACCCATATTGACATGATTATGGTATGCAGGGACCGCTATTTTTACGCTACACCTCCCTTAAAATTCATAGCTATTTATAGGGTGATATCCTGATGATGCAGATTAGAAAGAGAATTTCCAATATAAACTAGTAAATAAAAATATCACCTGTGAGCACATTCACATGTCTCAGACAGGTCTGAACCCTGTATTATGTCCTAGCATGGGTGCGCAAACTGGGGGTTGCAGGGTTTACAGAGGCCCTGCATGCTTCCCACAGGCACTTAAATTAAATGCTGGGGAAGCGGCGAAAGCCTCTGCAGACTTCACTTAGGCTACGGTCCTAGTGCCTGCGAGGCTGGCGGCGCGTGCAGATTAATTCTCCTGTCTGCAGAGAACTGCAGGGGGAAAGATGGGGGACGTGATGGGGGCGTGGCTGTGATGTCACCCGGCAGGCTCGCCCTCATTGGCTGAACCGTCGGGGGCGTGGCTTAGCGCTCCGTTGCTAGTTCCCCTCACAATTTTCTTGCATGCTTGAAAATCTCACTGCGCAGTGCGGCGGCACCCCCTCGCAGCGGGCCCGGCCTCATTGAGGGGTGGCTCTTGTACCTGCAGCGTCCGCCACAGCGGGCGATGCAGTAGCCAGCTGGGACCTGGCCTTACCTTGGTTCAGACGGCTTCTGGAGACGCGTCGCCATGGCAACACGGCGTCAAATGACGTCTGGAGCCAAGGTAAGGGAACCAGGGGGAGGGGGGGCACGGAGAGGGGCACATCTGGCAGGGGACGCAGGAGAAAAATATGGCACTCCCATGTCCTAGCATACAATACTTCCACTGCAGCCAGGGATTTTTGGGAAATGACATGCAAATGAGCACTCTGTCACCTTTTGCTTCTTATCCATTTTAACATGGACCCTATAAGCTTATGCCTGCAATCTAAAGCTGTAATAGTTTTCAACCACACATTATATAAGTTATGTTCTGTAAAAAAGTGACAAATATTAAAAAAAAAATATTTTTGATTTAATTCAGCAAATATATAAACATCAGCGGGGAACATTCTGCTCTGATGTCACCCTACAGGTTTTATTCACTTTTTATTTCATCTTGGGAGTGCTCATAATAGAATCACATCATGATGACTCTAAATGGCTAGTCATTTGTTTTGCATATATATAGGTCCACAATACACATAATATTTCTTAAAGAATAATTCAATAGATGCTGCCCGAGGGACACAGGAGATGGCCCAAAGTCACATGTAGGATACACGGTCCTGTTATCTCTATGCTTCTCACGGAGGCGGCGCCTTTGGGCAGCGCTTTTTGTAACTCCTTTTGCCTCGCGGCAAAATTAGGAAAAGTTTTAAAAATTGCGTTTCAAATTCAATCTTGTGAATTTATTTTGACTTGTGACAAACTATCTTTGATGCCAATTAATGGTAATTAGTAAGTGCTATCTATTGAAAGAAGCTAATATCCGGAAATGAGTGCAAACTACAGGCACAATACAAATATTTTTGGTTTTGGTGCCTGAGGCACAGGAAGATGAAACCACTTGTCCAAGGTCACAGAGTAGGTGACAGTTGTATTCAAAATGGGTTCACCTGCTTGAAAGGTAGTAAGATTACCACAGAGATACTCCTTGATACAAAAAAGCAATCATCTACAAAGATAATAGAAATCAAAGTGGAAATTTACAACACTGTGGGGTCTGTTTATCAAGCCGCCGGTCTAAAGGTTGTAATAGGGAAAAGCAGGCAAAATGCTTGAAACTTTGCTTTCCTTTGTCACTCAATTGACAAACAAAGGGCCAGATCCACAAAAGCTGCCAAGCTTTAGCATGCCTCAGCTCATTCATATGCATGGGAGTAGAGGCATGCTACAGCTTATCCCACTTTTGTGGACGTAGACCAAATACAGCAAAAAAAAAAAATGAAATTGTATATATATGTTTTTTAATCAGTTCTGTAGTATTAGATAATGCTTACATTTTTTTTTAAATTATTCAACTCAATTAAATTTTTAATGAGTTTTAAAGCATCCTTTGATTTCTGTAGCAGGGTTTAGCACACCTCAGCAGTGCAAGATATTTTCAACACTTTCCTGTTTGTGATAATTTGTTGCCAATATTCCCAGCAGTTTGAGCTGCAAGATGTTACAATAGATAATATTACCTTAGTAATATAAGGATACATTGTAGCTGCTGAGGTCCCCCACTGACTGCAGCAGCCATTATGTTAGGGACACCATAAGGATTTTTTTTTACAGATTTATAACTAGCACCAAACGAATGCCAGCTTAGGTAAGCATGTAGGATTATACATTGTCACATGCTTGGGTACTTAGTATTGCTGCATTAAGTACTTAATAAACTCGTAAAGACTGAAGCTTGTTGTAATGTTTACTGGACAAATCTTAAACATGGGCAATAAATAAATTAATAAAACAAAGTCCATTTAAGTGTAGTAGTTCTTGGTTATGGTAATGACATTCACATTTGTCTCAATTGTAGTTGAAACTGTGTCTCATTGTGAGAACTATTCTGCAAAACTGTATTGTAGACATTGTAATAATGAAGTTTGGGACTTCTTAAGATGGACTCCCTATGTTGTAGTTTAGCGACTGAAGGTCTTTGTGCATGCACACATACATACTTTACACGTGTACTAAATTGGTCTATAGTTTTGCATTTCCAGTTTTACTCTAAAATGGAATAAAAACTTGACCGATCCCAAGTTTTGAACTGGATAATCAGCTGTTTTGTACAAACCACAGGAGCTCCTCCTAATAGGTCTGAGAGATCAGACATTGAGGGAAAGGAGGTCCTTCTGGCAAGGTCTATAGTTCCTTTGTAGAGCAAATACTGTGCAAATTACAACATGCATATTAATTCCTCATTTGGATAAAAAACAAATTCCTAAAGGTTTTATCTTGTTCCTCAAGGCAGGGAAACCGGCCCATCTGCCAGAGGTTGCTGTTAGGTTGGTCAAATCTAACAGCCTAAGGAAAGTTTAGATTCATCACAGTAGCTTGAATTTTGAATCTGTGCCATATGTCGCCTTGATTATTTGCATGATACAGAAGGCTGCACCCAGGAAACAAACATTTTCTACCAATGCATTGACAGCTGGGACATTTATAGTGGGGGGTTCTATGTTCTGTTGTCACGGAATAACAAAGTAGCAGTGCCATTTATCAAGGAAGCGATGTGAGATTGACTAGTTATTAACACAGTGACTAGAGCTAAATGTTTAGGGTGTGGGGAGGGGGGAGGTGAGAATGACTGACAAACTTCAACAGGAAAAATATATTGAGGTAATTTACAATAAAATATGAGAGCAGGGAGAAGGCGGTTAATGTTGTTTTGTTTTCTTAATACTTTTGCTTCCAGAGAAGCTGGTGATGCATTGTTAATATTTTAGGCAAGTAAGTGGGACTGCACCTTTAATTCCCTTAAGGTGTGTCCAGTGAGACATCAATTGGTTTAATAAAAACAGCAACATTCTATCTGGTAGATTTGTTATATAGAAAGACACGTGTAAGATAAAATAATAAGCCAAATAATTGATCGAAGCTTATAACTTCTGTTTAAATGTGCTACTGTCTAGCACAGGGGTAACCAACTCCTCAAGAGCTACCAACAGGTCAGGTTTTCAGGATATCCCTGTTTCATCACAGGTGTCTCAATCAGTGGTCAGTCGAAGGGTGGGGGCGAGGAGATGTAATTACGTTCGTTTACATTACTGCAGACAAAATTACCTTTAAGTTCCACAAGACCTAAACTGTTTATATTAGTGATTATTATAAAAAAAAAATTAATTCTCATATAATGATGCACAAGCACTCAGCGCTGTATCAAATAAGTTACTTGTTGACGGAACAAATCCCCTACAAGGGTGAGTGCTACTGACATGAATAGAAATAATGAGTTATTCATTAATCAGCGACCGTGTCGGTGACTGGAACTTTGGTGCGATGTATCAGCACGATCACAGTTTATACCTTTCAGGATGGCACGCCCTTCCGTCATGGGGCTTATCTTGTTTTGTAGGAGGTGTTTGTGATCAGCGCTCCCAGAGAACTAAATGGAAGCGGGGGTGGGGAGAACCTTCCCCTTGCGTTTACATGTGCGGAAGCGATCGCGTGACTGCTCAGCAGAATGATCTTTGAGATCGCTAGTGCCAGAGGGCCTGTGGCCACAGAGAAGGCAGAACCTTCCTGCACTGAAGGGCTGGATGTATAACACAGAATGAGAGGGGGAGTACTTGCCCCAAATACTGTAGCTTACAATCTAAGCAAGATTTATAGAGAGAATCTGCTGTGTGCTACATTCGTTTCCTGCCTTTTTTACACAAGGTATAATTGAGGAAAATGCTTTTGCAATTGTTAAAACACAGAGATGACAACAGTCATAGCATGTTTATGACCACGAAACCTCATCCATAAGAGCACACGATGTCCAATCTACTTACATTTTCAAGAGCACAAAGTCTACAGATGGTCACATCTAAATTCCATTTTTTGGCTCGGAGATTTATTCAGACCGTTAAAAAAAAAATACTTCACTTTTCAAACCATAATTCAACAGGGTAGGCGTTTTCTGACATACCAGGGTTGGCCAACTCCAGTCCTCACGGGACATCAACAGGTCAGGATGTCCCTGCTCCAGCACAGTGGCTCAATCATAATGATTGAGCCACCTGTGCAGAAGCATGGATATCCTTAAACCTGACCTATTGCTGTTCCTTGAGGGTGGGAGCTGGCGAACCCTGATATACTTTTCCTCTATATTCATAATGTATCTCCAGCTGTTTACATGGGTTTTTTTAAATGAAAGATAATTAAAGCTAACACTCTTTTCATTTGTTGTCTCCTGCCAATCCGGTCCTGGGGGTTTTGGTGGAATAAAATTAATCTTGGTGGTTGTTTTGGTGCGGCCCAGCCATGGGTGGAAGAAAACACAAGATAGCCTCTAAAAACTATTTAGTTGGGTACATCAGTTACAAAACAAACCTGGACAACATGCAAACATATTTTAATACACAACTTTTAATGGGACCGTCACTCCTAGGAAAACAAGTTTATTGATGGAAGGGGCATGTAGATTATATTTATCAATATAGAGTTATTATTGGTGTATTTAAAGCAGCAGTCCAAGCTGTTGTTTTTTTTTAAATTTTATTTTTTTCCCCTTTAATATGTGCATTAATATAATCCAAACAATGATAGCTAAGTTGCCGATTGATCGGCAAAGATTCGGCTCGGGGGTTCACTAAATGGCTGTCAGTGCAACAAAAGAGGACCAAAGATGCAAAGTTCTGTGGGAAAAATCATATGACAAGGCAGGCACAAGATACAATTGGTGTACTGCTAGAGAGAGCTCAGGGCTCAAAAAGGGAAGAGGAAGGGGATGTGACTTTGTAAATGGTTGCTATAGAAAGAAAAAATGCTTGTTACATTTATAATACATAAAAAATGTCATTCAGAGTTGTTTATAAAATGCTACAAGTATTTTCCCTTTACGTAACTGATTTATTAAAAAAAAATACATGTTGGAATATTGCTTGGTCTGCAGCTTTAAAATACAATATGCATAATCAATGACAAATTGTCAAAAGGTATGTTACAAATTGAGTCAAACACCAATTGTTTAGATTCTTTTGCAATTTGTGGAGGGGAAGTGACATCGTCATGAGCCAACACAGGACCTATGCATTACACAGTGCAATGCACACCACCAACAGGTGACCGTATTGCAGGAAGTGTAACCAGAATAGATTGCCTTTTTTTTTTTAAATCTTTGCAAAAGACAGGTAGAAGATTGAGGAGCCGTAATATCTATATTTTAAATATTTGCCGCTCTGGAGGGAGTAACCGTATCAGTGCATAACATACAGGTCTATCGCTTTCTACTTGAACGCATCAATGTTGCAACATCTAACTAGTGATGAAATTGGTCAGCAGGATTCCATAATAATGTTACCATGTGGTCAATACAAAGGAAAGGTAATAACATTTCAGAATACAGTGTATATACACCAGTCAGCACTGGCAGACCCAATTCTGACAAATCCCACCTTATTGACAGAATTGAAGCAAAAGTCTGACCAACACATCGCTGTCAAGCTATCCACAATAATCAACTTATCCATAACTGAAGAGATGATCTGAAAAATTGTCTTTTGATGCAAGGGAAGATTTTATAAGGAGCGGCTGCACAAGAGCTGAAATTGCACAATTATCATTTGTAAAGCGAAACTGTTATCATAGAAACTGCAGGGGACGGGCTGCAGGACTCCTCATGGGCTCATGAAATTCAAAGCACATGTTTTTTTACAACATAAATCTTCTAGAAATGTTCTGAATAATGTATGAGGTTTGATTGTGTCATTGACGACCCTGCCATTGCCAGAGGGGTCTTCTTAAAAAGATCCCCATTATCTTGAAACTACTTTCTAAAAAGCACTTTTTTCACTTGGAAGCTCAAGGTCAGCCCTGGTTTTCCTTCAGTACTTCCAACTATGTAAATGTTTAAGCAGCTTCTCTGATTTTGGAGACCATATACATTTTGTTCTGAGCTAACAACTGTTCCTCAATTGGTATACTTCACCATATTCGCGGGTTGGTTCTTGAAAGAGCGGTTTCTTTTACAAAAATGTATTTTTTTTTTTAAAAACCTAATCACTTCATTTTTTGGATGCCTTTTACTGTTTTCAATAACTATGTGAATTATTTTGTACACACCTTAAAATGGCCACCGTAGTGAATTTTCTGAAAATGTCTTTGTGTCTCAACCTTAATTAAGCACTAAAACTTTGGATGTACTCATTTTGGAATTGTGTTTTATAATGGTAGCGCACTTGTAACCTTCGTGTTTTTGTTACTTATGTAATTCATGTATATGTTGGGATTACGGAGGTGTGAAATATCCAAGGGCTCTTGCAAAAATACCAAATTTTACAAAACAACTCCAAACGTGTCTTCCTTACAGCGGCAATACTGCATTCCCTCTTTTCTTCTTCTTATTTTTATATGTAAATCCTGTGACAATGTATAATTCTCCATTCTTATCTAAGCTGGCAATTGTTTGGTACTCCTGTTATAAATCTGGGAAAATCCTGATTGTGTGCCTAACAAAATGGCCGCTTTTCAGTTTCAATCAATCCTTCGGTCAGTGTAACTCATAAGCTACAATGTATCCAGATATTGCTAAGGCAACATTGACTATTGTTACAGTTTGCAGTTTAAACTTCTGGGAACATTAGCAACAAATGATCACAAACAGGAAAGTGTTGCAAAGATCTTGTCCCGCTGGGGAGGTGGGATAAACCTGCTATAGAGATCAAAGAATGCAACAGTCCTGCCCATCTCCAATCTTTTTCACATGACTTTCCCAATGTTCCCCTCTTACATTGCAATGGAACGTCATATTGTACTTGCAAACACGGTACAGGCATACCCCGCATTAACGTACGCAATGGGATCGAGCATGTATGTAAAGCGAAAATGTACTTAACATGAAGCACTCCCTTTTTTCCACTTATCGATGCATGTACTGTACTGCAATCATCATATACATGCATAACTGATGTAAATAACGCATTTGTAACAGGCTCTATAGTCTCCCCGCTTGTGCACAGCTTCGGTACAGGTAGGGAGCCGGTATTGCTGTTCAGGACGTGCTGACAGGCGCATGCGCGAGCTGCCGTTTGCCTATTGGGCGATATGTCCTAACTCGCGAGTGTATTTAAAGTGCGTGTCCTTAAACCGGGGTATGCCTGTATAGTGTTTCTTGAGCTGATATGGGATGATGTGTTAAAAACACCCTCCACAATGAAGATGTCAATGACCATATTTACTATGCGGTGCTAGGCTGCGATTCTACACAAACGCCCGTAGCAACACCGAGCAGCGCAAAAACAAGTGTGATACGTACATGAAAACTGGCTATACCAAATGCGACTGTCTCCCCGCTTGCTACTGCAAAGCGGTAGACAGTTGGAGCATTTTCAAAATGTGTTTTTGGGTCGCGAGTGCCGCGTCACGTCAGTCCAATCAATTTGATTGCGGCCACAAGCCGCGCGCGCAGTAGCATGTGCACGTTGCTCTACGATGTCGCTGTTGTGACATCACAGATGCACGCGCACGCCCTGGAGTTTGGCTGTATAGTCGCAGCCTTAAACACCATACAGCTCTGAAGACACCTTACGACCCTTCACTTGAATGGAGGTCTTCTGGTGCCTGAACCTCTTATGGAATAGCAGGTGGGTTACTGTGTGTTCAGCAGGGCTTGGCTTCCAAAGGAAAGGGAGCAAAGGAAAGTCCTATCCCTTCTAGTTTTCGGCTAACCAACTTTTATTTCAAATTACTTGGTCATGAGCTTCTGTAATTTTATACATCATATTGCTCGTGTGCGATGTCACGGTGTGATGTCACGGTGTGTTGTGCTTGACCTTGCACCAGCAAAGTGCCTTCCTCTCTTGGTCTCTTCCCATCTTCCGCTTGTTTCTCCTGGTAATGGGAAGCAGGTTAAGAAGCCATGTGGAACTGTCTCTTTAATAGACTACATGTGTGGGAAGTCTGAAGAGCTTGTTTTGCATTCAAACACCTGAACTGCTCCCAATTACTTGGCTTAAAAGAAATATTTGCTGACAAAAACGACCTAGAGCAGATTAGACCGACCTAATAACAGGGACAACATGGAAAATAGCCTCATTTCACATACAGCGTTTACCACTTACACGGTTCTTTTTTTTTAGTGACCTAAATTTGCATAAACCATAAAGTTGAAAATAATTGAAACCATTCTTTGCAGAGTACAGCTTGTGCATAACTAACTGAATATATATGCATTAACTCCGCAGTATACCATTCATCACAGATGCTTAAAGGCCATGTTTTACTTCATTGTATTTGTTCTATCCACTCCTTTTAAATTATTATTATTATTAAAGGTGTGTACCCCCTGAGCAGGGCCGGCTTGCAGCGGCCCCACACTCTTCCCCTGGGGCAGAATGGGACCTTTGGTCATTACCAATCGGCAGCAACCAAAGGTCCTATACTTCCCCTGGGATCCGACCTTTGGAGCAATGTTCACGGAAGCCGGGCCCAACCTATGTGTCGGGACCCCCGTGTGGGCTCCCTCCAGTCCCAAATCACCCCACAGGTACGGCTCCGTGCAGCGGAAGAGATCCCACACGCAGTTTGCAGCAGGCCCCCGGATTTTGCAAGCTGGCGCTGCTACATGTAATAGAACATGCAGTATGCATACAATCTGTCCTCGCACATGCTGATGGTTGTACAAAGAGACTGTTTTTTCCATTCCAGATACATTTCCTATAATGTTTACAAATATGTCAGCCTTTATTTTTTGGTCAGGTCTGTGCTCTTCCTGACACCTACTGGACAAATGTGGTACTAAGAATGGGGAAAAAAATGGAATACCCAGTATACTAGGAGAAAAAAAGTGCATTCACTTTGCCTGCAGCAAATAACTATATCGGATACCTGTCTGTGTACCAGACTACGCGTCTCTCCGTTTTTAATTAAAAGTGCTAGATTAAGTATAATTAATATGGATCATGTATTGGTCACCATAAAAAATAATTAAACACATACTGTTCTTTTTTTCCCCCCCTCCCAAAATCCTGAACACGCACATAGCCATCCAGCATTTCTTTACAACACACATTGGGTGCAACTGGTCTAAATAAATAGTAACAGATAGAGGAGAGGTGGGCAACTCCAGTCCTCAAGGGCCTGCTATGCGAAGTGTTTTATGTTAAACTATTATAGCTCGCTGTTGATATATTTTTTTATTATTTTCCTGTTTGATAGAAATTATTGGGATGTTATAAATATGTGTGAATAGCAGTCTGTCTCAGACAATCGCGGAGGATTTTATGATGCTTATTTGGTAATTACCCCCCCCCCCCCATGCGGACTCTCTCTGATTGACCGTGACAGACAAATAGGTATAAGTTGGTTCTTGATTGGATTTTATCAATTGGTATCAGCATAGGGTTTCGGTATTTAAATCGACCGTTCCATACCTGCATTACATGGCTCCTGACAAAGCGGAAGCGAAACGCGTAGAGCAGTGATTCGCTTCGATTTGTGATGAGGTTAAGAGGAATCAGACGCCGAACGCCTCACATGGTGGGTATGGGGCCGAGGCTGAGTGAGAGACGGCTTCGTATCCAGTACCGCACAGCTGACATCTCAAGGGACGCGGCGGCATCGCAGCAGAAACCCTTTCCCCCCTCGTGCTGGTTTTTACCTTTGTAGATGTGAATATTTCTGTTCTACTTTGTCTGGTATTATAAAACATATTTTTTGACTACACCTGTGTACTATCTTGCATTGTGGGAAAGACGAAGTTTACCTATCCGGTCAGAGATATTCAGCATCCAAGCACAAGAACCTGTGATTACACACCAGCGCCTGTTCGATTCGAGACCATGTGCGTTTTGGCATCAAAAGATTGAGTCTCGTGAATTACCTGATTTATTTGCAATATTGCACTTTGTACTTTTCCTTCTCTTTTTTTACATGCAATGATTCTGCACTCCCCATTGTAAGAAGTGGATAACCCAGCTTCAGCACAGGTCCCTCAATCCGTTGTTGACTGAGCCACCTGTGCTGAAGCTGGGCTAACCTGAAAACCTGACCTGTTGGTGACCCTTGACGACTGGAGATGCCTACCTCTGATCTATAGTGTTAAACTATGCAGCTTTCTGTTCTCACTCAGGATTCCCAGGTGTAACATGTCACTTCTCCATGGAACACTTCAGTTTATCAGTGATTGAGATTTGTTACAAAGAGACACTGTTTCCCTGTTACTCAAGAGCTGCAGAGAACATGTATTTATAGCTTTCGGTGCTGCTTGAAGAGACACAATAATAACCAGTGGAATACATATGGCCATTTTTGCACATGAAAATCTGACTGTGGGTAGAACAGTGTCATACAGTAGCCAAGCATTTTATCTCACTATTAAAGAATACAGCATTAAGAACAACGGATGCGTCACATTGGGGGAAGATTGACCAAGCTCTGATAAAGGTTATTGGAGCTCGATCCTGCATTATGTGCCAATTAAGTCAATGCATGGGGGATTCGGGACAATGAGACAAGAATAAAATAGCTCTAAGGCGGGGGAGATCTTTATTTTATCAGTCAAAAGGAGGATTTCTTCAAAAAGAAAATAAAAAAGGTTAGGAGCCCGAAGTGAAAGGGGCTTATAGAAAATTAAATGGGGATAAAATATTTAAATATTTGCATAAATCTCCCCTTGCAAACATACTTGAGCTTAGTCAAGATGGCAGCATAAACACAGGAATAGTTACACATGAAGTGAACAGATAACATGTCCCGAAGGCAAGGAAACCGAACACACAATGAGGGCTTTTTATGGTTCCAAAAACACAATACCATTTTTACTTACACTAATGAAGAAATACAAAGTAGCTAACCAACCCACAAACACATCTTGGGCTCCAATGAGCGGTAGAACACGGCCCCCGAGATTGTGAGCAGTTTGCACGAGCAATGCGACTTTGTGGGGGGTTTGCGCGAGCCATGGGTGTTTGTGAGCGGTTTGCATGAGCAATGCGTGTTTGTGAGCGGTTTGCACGGGCCATGCGTGTTTGTGAGCGGTTTGCACGGGCCATGCGTGTTTGTGAGCGGTTTGCACGGGCCATGCGTGTTTGTGAGCGGTTTGCACGGGCCATGCGTGTTTGTGAGCGGTTTGCACGAGCCATGCGACTTTGTGAGCGGTTTGCACGAGCCATGCATGTTTGTGAGCAGTTTGCACGGGCCATGCGGGTTTGTGAGCGGTTTGCACGAGCCATGCATGTTTGTGAGCGGTTTGCACGGGCCATGCGTGTTTGTGAGCGGTTTGCACGAGCCATGCGAGTTTGTGAGCGGTTTGCACGAGCCATGCGTGTTTGTGAGCAGTTTGCACGGGCCATGCGTGTTTGTGAGCGGTTTGCACGAGCCATGCGTGTTTGTGAGCGGTTTGCACGAGCCATGCGGGTTTGTGAGCGGTTTGCACGAGCCATGCGTGTTTGTGAGCGGTTTGCACGGGCCATGCGTGTTTGTGAGCGGTTTGCACGAGCCATGCGTATTTGTGAGCGGTTTGCACGAGCCATGCGTGTTTGTGAGCGGTTTGCACGAGCCATGCGTGTTTGTGAACAGTTTGCACGAGCCATGCGTGTTTGTGAGCGGTTTGCACGAGCCATGCAAGTTTGTGAGAGGTTTGCACGAGCCATGCATGTTTGTGAGCGGTTTGCACGAGCCATGCTTGTTTGTGAGCAGTTTGCACGAGCCATGCGTGTTTGTGAGCAGTTTGCACGAGCCATGCGTGTTTGTGAGCAGTTTGCACGAGCCATGCGTGTTTGTGAGCAGTTTGCACGAGCCATGCATGTTTGTGAGCGGTTTGCACGAGCCATGCGTGTTTGTGAGCAGTTTGCACGAGCCATGCGTGTTTGTGAGCGGTTTGCACAAGCCATGCGTGTTTGTGAGCGGTTTGCACGAGCCATGCATGTTTGTGAGCGGTTTGCACGAGCCATGCGACTTTGTGAGCGGTTTGCACGAGCCATGCATGTTTGTGAGTGGTTTGCACGAGCCATGCGTGTTTGTGAGCGGTTTTCATGAGCCATGCGTGTTTGTGAGCGGTTTTCACGAGCCATGCGTGTTTGTGAGTGGTTTGCACAAGCCATGCGTGTTTGTGAGCGGTTTGCACGAGCCATGCTTGTTTGTGAGCGGTTTTCACGAGCCATGCGTGTTTGTGAGTGGTTTGCACGAGCCATGCTTGTTTGTGAGCGGTTTTCACGAGCCATGCGTGTTTGTGAGCGGTTTTCACGAGCCATGCATGTTTGTGAGCGGTTTTCACGAGCCATGCGTGTTTGTGAGTGGTTTGCACGAGCCATGCTTGTTTGTGAGCGGTTTTCACGAGCCATGCGTGTTTGTGAGTGGTTTGCACGAGCCATGCTTGTTTGTGAGCGGTTTTCACGAGCCATGCATGTTTGTGAGCGGTTTTCACGAGCCATGCGTGTTTGTGAGTGGTTTGCACGAGCCATGCTTGTTTGTGAGCGGTTTTCACGAGCCATGCGTGTTTGTGAGCGGTTTGCACGAGCCATGCTTGTTTGTGAGCGGTTTTCACGAGCCATGCGTGTTTGTGAGCGGTTTGCACGAGCCATGCATGTTTGTGAGCGGTTTTCACGAGCCATGCATGTTTGTGAGCGGTTTGCACGAGCCATGCGTGTTTGTGAGCGGTTTGCACGGGCCATGCGACTTTGTGAGCGGTTTGCACGAGCCACACTGCTGCCAGTGTTGCCACAACACATTGCAGATATGTTACTATTTTGCGGCTACTACCTATTTTTCACAACTGTTTGACTGCATGATGCTGTAATCACCTCTGACAGTTTAGGGACTAATACTCCCAAAACATTAATAACATTCTTTTATGAGCAGTTTGGTCTATAGCCAAGTAACAATGCTGCTATAAAGAGAGTTATCATTACCCTTCCTAGCAGCTGAAGACCAAATAAGAGTTGTCCAGGCCATGCAGTGAATTTCTCTCATGTACACAAGTTGTGTATCATTGCTTCTTAACCCTCTAGATCAGGAGCGGCCAACTCCAGTCCTCAAGGGCCACCACCAGGTCCGGCTTTAAGGATACCCCTGCTTCAGTACAGGTGGCTCACCATGTAGCTCAGTCAGGATGACAGCCACCTGTGCTGAAGCAGGGATATCCCCAATACCTGACTGGAAATGTTAAGTGTTGTGTAAAGTAAAAGAAAAATGGAATTTGTATAACTTCAGATATTATTGCAGCTTCATGCCGGATGTGCCGGGTGTGCCGGATGTGCCGCATGGGCTGGGTATGCTGGGGACCATTAGCCTTGTCAGGGTTGAATTTGCAATGTGTTGCAGGCAGGTCCACCCAGTAGCAGTGAATGGATCATCATAATTTACATTGCAACTATATACAGTAGGCAGTATTCCTTTCATGGAGGTGTATTGTTTGAGGTGCTGGTCTTGAATATACCTATATGCACCTGTGGTATAATTTCCTTCCTCTGCTATCAACAGTGTGTGCGACTTTGGGTCAATCATAGCGTCCTCCCATCAGTCAGATTTGACACTTGTAACTGGGTAATAACAAAACAATTATTTATTTCCTTTGGAAACTCCCAAGACGACAACAAGGTTCCCAGCCATTGCTGTCTGAATTACCCAAACAAGTCCCAATGATCATTGCGAACAGCAACTGTAACAGAAAGTAAAATACACCCGTTGTTTGTGACCTTCTTTTTGAATGCACGGTTTCCCAACAAATCTTTAAAGAGAAGAACGTTTGTGTAGAGCAGGGGTGCTCAACTCCAGTCCTCAAGCCACCCCAACAGGTCCGATTTTCAGGATATCCCTGCTTCAGCACAGGTGGATCAATCAGAGGCTCAGTCTTTGACAGAAATATCCTAAAAACCTGACCTGTTGGGCGGGCTTGTGGCCCGGAGTTGAGCCCCGGTGGTGTAGGGCACAAGTTTGGGTGTAAATGACACTTTTGAATGCACACAGGGTCACTTTGCAGCTCAGGGTAAGCACTCTCCTGCCACCGTTCTGTAGCTGAAGATTTTGGGGAAGAATTCAATCAGCAATTCTGTAAACATATTCAAAGGCACCAGAGCGTTGATGGAGGAGCCTCCTTCCCGCGGCCAGATTAAATTTAATCCGAAAACGCAGGCCAGGTTCGAAGGTGTCATTTTGTTGTAAATGCTCTCCTGAGATATCTGGGGAGGGGAAAAAAACAAAACAATATTGGGGACAGATAATTATAACGGAGGCTCCGCAAAATACACAGAGTTGTGCCTGAAAGAATCTATAATAATAACGTTTATACATGTTTGTACAGGCCTTTAGCATTTGAGAACAAACACTGGAGTGTCTGTATAAACCTGATTTTTGATATTCAATCACGCCATGCCCACAGCATATTATAACAGTGCAGCCGCGGTCATCATCTTTGTTGCTAAGGTGACTCTCACTCCTCTCTACTTACAAATTCTGCGTACAGTGCTGTGTACACTGCAGCACTATTATAGGAAAAAAAACAACCTGTACTGGGTTGCAAAATCCCCATATCTTTATTTTTACACGTTAAGTGCACCTTTTTGTTTTATTCTTGTATAATATCTCTGCAACAGTCCTCTGTACATGGATAACACTGTTGTATTGTGGGGGAGTTTGGAGGGGCAAAATAAAAAAAATACACAAGGGGTTAACAATTATACTGTATATGATGATTATATATATATATAATGATTATATATATATATATATATATATATATATATATATATATATATATATATGCAAATACAACTGAATGCTCATCTGCATGTCTTAGGCAGGTCTGCAACCCCGCCTTTCACCATTATCACCCAGCACACAGCACTTCCACTGCAGCAAGGGATTCTGGGAAATGACATGCAAATGAGCACACAGTGCCACTTTTTGCTTCAAAAAACATTTTTAACATGGTTCACTATAGGCTTAAGCTTGCTGCATGGTCACAGCTTTAGCACAGCCAGGGTTAAGGTGCATACCCAGAAAACCACCCACAGACAGCTGTTTCGACCTTAATGGGTCTCATCAGTGTGGGGTTGATTAACTGGGTATGCAAAGAAGCTAAGGGATGGGGTTTACCATAATACTGAGTTAAGTTATGGTGAGTAAAAAAAGTGACAAAAACCCTCCACAGCAAAGCAAATATGCAAATACAACTGAATGCTCATCTGCATGTCTTAGGCCTAAAGAGAAAGAACACAGAGAGTGTAAGATAAAGCCAAAATTGGCAGGTGCACGCATCATAGACTGTAAGGCATAAGGAAAATATACTCCCATAAATTCCACGAAGCGAGGAGGAAGTCACTGCACCACTCGTCCCCCTTTTCCCGGTACAGTCCCGGTTTTTCGTGAGCTGTACCGCTTTTCCGTGTGTACCGGAAATGTCCCGGATTTTCCTCAATGTGTCCCCATTTATTTATTTTTTGTCGCCGGCGGTGCGCGAGTAATTAGCTGCGGTGCGCTGTGCGCGAGTCTACGGCGGCGCGGAGGAGGAGACTGCAGCAGCCTGGCTGGTAAGTATTTTTTTTTTTTTAATGCCTCCCCCCCCCCCGGCAGTTTCCTACCTTGTTGGCCAATCCCCAGCGTCCCGGCATTAAGCCCCGCCCCCCGGCATCATCCTTCACCAAGGACCGGCATGCGGAATGGATGGAAGGAAGGGTGCCTGGGGGCGGGGCTTCCGCTTCCTGCGGCAGAGCACACGTGGTGTGTGTCTCTGCCCGCGGCTCCTGGCTCTTCTGCGCGGTGTCTCCCCCCCTCTGCCCGCCCGGGGGGATAGGAGGTGGGTTTTTTATCCTTTGCCCCCTGTCCTGGCGCTTCCCCCCCCCCTGTCCCCTTGGTTCGGGAGATGGGCACGGGGGCTGGCAGTGGTGGCTGCGCGGTGTTCCCCCATTCTGCCCCGGGAGCCCGTGGCTGCCCTCCGGGGGAGGGGGGGCGGCAGTTTACCTTTGTGTCCCGGCGCTCCTATCCCCCCCCCCCCATAGGTGCGGGAGATGGGCGCGGGGGTGGGTGCAGGGGGAGGCGGAGAGCCACCTGCTCGTGGCTGCCTCTGTCTGTACTCCAGTCTGTGTGTGTGTGTGTGTGTGTGTGTGTGTGTACCAGTGTCTGTGTGTGTGTGTGTACGTGTGTGTGTGTGTGTGTGTCTGTGTGTGTGTACCAGTGTCTGTGTGTGTGTACCAGTGTCTGTGTGTGTGTGTGTACCAGTGTGTGTGTGTGTACCAGTGTGTGTGTGTGTGTGTGTGTGTGTGTGTACCAGTGTGTGTGTGTGTGTGTGTGTACCAGTGTGTGTGTGTGTGTGTACCAGTGTGTGTGTGTGTACCAGTGTGTGTGTGTGTGTGTGTACCAGTGTGCGTGTGTGTGTACCAGTGTGTGTGTGTGTACCAGTGTGTGTGTGTACCAGTGTGTGTGTGTGTGTGTGTGTGTGTGTGTGTGTACCAGTGTGTGTGTGTGTACCAGTGTGTGTGTGTACCAGTGTGTGTGTACCAGTGTGTGTGTGTGTGTGTGTGTACCAGTGTGTGTGTGTGTGTACCAGTGTGTGTGTGTGTGTACCAGTGTGTGTGTGTGTGTGTGCCAGTGTGTGTGTGTGTGTGTGTGCGCCAGTGTGTGTGTGTGTGTGTGTGCGTGTGCCAGTGTGTGTGTGTGTGTACCCGTGTCTGTCTCCCCCTGTCCCTCTCCCTCCCCCTCTCTCCCTCACCCTCTCACCCTCCCCCTCCCTCTCTGTCCCTCTCTCTCTCTCTCTGTCTCTCTCTGTCTCTGTCTCTCTCACCCTCTGTCTCTCTCACCCCCTGTCTCTCTCACCCTCTGTCTCTCTCACCCTCTGTCTCTCTCACCCTCTGTCTCTCTCACCCTCTGTCTCTCTCTGTCACCCTCTCTCTGTCACCCTCTCTCTGTCACCCTCTCTCTGTCACCTTCTCTCTCTCTCTGTCACCCTCTCTCTCTCTGTCACCCTCTCTCTCTCTCTCTGTCACCCTCTCTCTCTCTCTGTGTCACCCTCTCTCTCTCTCTCTGTGTCCCCCCCCCTCTCTCTCTCTCTCTCTGTGTCACCCTCTATCTCTCTCTCTCTCTGTCACCCTCTATCTCTCTCTCTCTCTGTCACCCTCCCTCTCTCTGTCACCCTCTCTCTCTCTCTCTGTGTCACCCTCTCTCTCTCTCTGTGTCACCCTCTCTCTCTCTCTCTGTGTCACCCTCTCTCTCTCTCTGTGTCACCCTCTCTCTCTCTCTGTGTCACCCTCTCTCTCTCTCTCTCTGTGTCACCCTCTCTCTCTCTCTCTCTCTCTGTGTCACTCTCTCTCTCTCTCTCTCTCTCTCTGTGTCACCCTCTCTCTCTCTCTCTCTCTCTCTCTGTGTCACCCTCTCTCTCTCTCTCTCTCTCTCTCTCTCTCTGTGTCACCCTCTGTCTCTGTCTCTGTGTCACCCTCTGTCTCTCTCTGTCTCTGTCTCTGTGTCACCCTCTGTCTCTCTCTGTCTCTGTCTCTGTGTCACCCTCTGTCTCTCTCACCCTCTGTCTCTCTCACCCTCTGTCTCTCTCACCCTCTGTCTCTCTCACCCTCTGTCTCTCACCCTCTGTCTCTCTCACCCTCTGTCTCTCTCACCCTCTCTCTGTCTCTCTCACCCTCTCTCTGTCTCTCTCACTGTCTGCCTCTCTCTCACCCTCTCTCTGTCTGCCTCTCTCTCACCCTCTCTCTGTCTGCCTCTCTCTGTCACCCTCTCTCTCTCTGTCACCCTCTCTCTCTCTGTCACCCTCTCTCTCTCTGTCACCCTCTCTCTCTCTGTCACCCTCTCTCTCTCTCTGTCACCCTCTCTCTCTCTCTCGCTCTCTCTCACCTCTCGCTCTCTCTCACCTATCGCTCTCTCTCACCTCTCGCTCTCTCTCACCTCTCGCTCTCTCTCACCTCTCGCTCTCTCTCACCTCTCGCTCTCTCTCACCTCTCGCTCTCTCTCACCTCTCGCTCTCTCTCACCTCTCGCTCTCTCTCACCTCTCGCTCTCTCTCACCTCTCGCTCTCTCTCACCCTCTGTCTCTCTCACCCTCTGTCTCTCTCACCCTCTCTCTCTCTCACCCTCTCTCTCTGTCTCTCTCACCCTCTCTCTCTCTCTCTCTCTCTCTCTCTCTCTCTCTCTCTCTCTCTCTCTCTCTCTCTCTCTCTCTCTCTCACCCTCTCTCTCTCTCACCCTCTCACCCTCTCACCCTCTCTCTCCCTCTCTGTCTCTCTCACCCTCTCTCTCTCTCTGTCTCTCTCACCCTCCCTGTCTTATTTTAACTGCCGTATACCTACACCGAAGTAACCTACCCTTCTTTCTTCCAGATCTGACTCAAGTTTCACACGGGAGACCTCTGAAGACAGGTAGGGAACACCTCCCCTCCAGTATAGTACCTTGAGGGACTGCGGATCAGGTAAGATCCCAGGCGGGATTGCTGCTTTAGAAATTGTGAAGAGGGGGCATCCAGACACTGGTTAAGGGGTTCAGAATCATTCACATCTGGGTTTTTTTTGTTCGATTAGTGAGGTCAACACACACACACACAACTATGTAACAAAGACTAATGGTCGTAAGTATAAGTGTACTACAATAAATAAACTGTTATGTAAAAAAAAAATGTCCCGGTTTTTCATTTTCAAAATCTGGTCACCCTACGCAGGTTGCAAAAATAGAATCCAACGTTTCGGGGTAACTCGGTACCCCTTCATCAGGGAGGAGCATATAGTTTCTAACATATCTCTATAAAAGTCTATGAATATATTTCCCAAAACTGTAGCCCAGTGTAAATAAGGAAACAGCACATTGCAGGGAATAAGTGCAACAAAGTGTATGGAGCAAAAAAGCAACAGTAAACCCCCAATATATTCTTCTTACGAAGCGTGCACTTGCCCATACATGCTGTATTAGAGTGCCTACTGTCGTGTGTGTGTGTGTGTGTGTGTGTGTGTGTGTGTGTGTGCACACTTTTTATAGTGAGGATGGGCACAAACGTTCCTGGTTGTTTTGTGCCTATTATTCCAAATCTTTCCAAAGCCAATTGAGTTCCGCCAAAACACCAGCGCAAGTGCTCACCCGTACGACACAATACACGTTGCACTGTTATGGTGCAAATCCATCCCTGTTATTATAACACAAATGGAGTTTGCTATATTCGTGTTTGCCAGATGTCCGATACATTGTATGTTGAGGGTGGAAACGGTCACTCGGGTTTTTGCGGACTTTGGTTTTGCCGGAACTCAATTGATTTTAGTTTTGGATTTGTTTTTATTTTTCTTTTGCATAACGTTCGATCAGTTTATAAAGATAAATAAATTTCACCCTTTTCTTGGGTGTTTTGCGCAGGTGCAAAAGTTCATTCTGAAGTTCGATTCAAACTTCTAAACAAACTTCGAAGTTTGGATTTCGAACACATATTATGAAAACAAAGTTTTAATAGCATACTAATCAATTCATCTGATTTTTGTATGCATTAAGTAATATATTTATCAAAGAATTTCAGTAGTCGTACAGTATAAACATGTACAGATCTGCACACCAAAACATGAACCTTAGTCAAAAATATAGGTCTCAGTTCAGAAATTGATTCCATGTATACAGCTTTGCTTCCCAGTTGTCCATGTGCTATATTCACTGCATAATGCTACTGTATGTGCTGTTGGCTAATTACTGAAAACATTATGTAGTGCTTTTGCACCCCTCATTACCGCTTCAAGTACCTGGCCCTTAGCAAGAGTATGGAGATGCATCTATTGTTACAGAAATGTCATTTACTTGTTGTATCAGCTGATGAAAAATGAAGGTTCTTCAAATAGTTTTAAAATGACACAAGGGCTTTATTAAGAGCTTCAGTTAGCATTAATGAAGCGTTAATGAAGCATAATAAAGGAAATGAATTGATGGTTACTTATTTGTGGGATTTTTTTATACTGATGTCATTTCTTTAATTCCTACTGCAGGATATATACGATCAGATCTTGCAATCTCTCCCTTTTTCCTATATCAGATCAGCGAAATCTGATCAAATATTTCAGTATGTACAATCACACACACCCTGCCATATGATATAGATCAGGGCTGCGCAAACTTTTCTGTTTGCGCCCCCGTCTGCTCTCCCCCCCTGCTCGCGCCCCCCCTCCTTACCTGCTCACTAGCTTTGGCGGTGTCATATGACATCACGACACCATGTCAACGCGTTGCCATTTGACCCTGCGGCGTTGTCATGGCGTCGAGTCGCCGAAGAGCCGGCTGAGAGCAGGTAAGAGAAGTTAGAGGCCAAATGCCTCCCCCGACACTTAATTTAAATGCCTTGGGGAAGAGTGCGGGGCCTCTGTAAACGTCCCCCCAGTTTGCACACCCTTGATATACTGTAGATCATCTTCAGCCCTTGTCGATACACTGCTGGATGAAACCTCCCTGAGGATTTTTCAGGTACTGCAGTTACAGCCTCTTCACGTTGGTCTAACATTTCCTGATTTTATCCTCCCATCTTACTTTTGGACATCGGCTTGGTCTTTTAATCTCTCATGTAAGCCAGTCAAGCTCCATCTTTGTCCAACGATGATCATTTCTTCTTGTCATATGTCCGACCCAACGCCATTTGAATTTCTGATGATATTACAGACTTTTGTTTAGTTCCGAACCCATTCATCCTTTCCCCTCTCTCTCGGGGAAATATCCAGGAAACATCTCTCTATACTGTAGTTCTTTGATTTGTCTGAAGTTTTTTTTAATTATCTTCGCATTTAGGGTCAAAGTTTCACGTGCATACGTGAGCGCGGCCTGAATACACTGGTCAAAAATAATCCTCTTAAGGCACCGTGGGAGGTCCCTTCGAAAGATTGTCTTGTTTCTTCCGAATGCCTCCATCCCATCTTCTTTCTCCTATTGATTTAATTGAAAAAGTTCCCATCCATAGTTATCTGCCAGCGAGGGTAAACAGTCTTCGACTTCTTCTAGTTCTATTCCATGTATTACAATCTTTGCAGACTTGACACATTTGTTGAACATCACTTTGGTCTTGCCGAGATTCATACAGAGCCCCACATTCACACTTACTCCATTCTCCAATTTGTTGCTGGAGGTCTTCTGGGTTAAATTAATCGGTGACAAATATTCACCATGATTTTGATTCCTTCTTCTTCTGAATATAATGTCTTGAACAATTCTTAAAACGCTGCTGTGAAAAGCTTTGGTGACATGGTATCTCCCTGTCGCACTCCCCTGCTATCCTTATTTTGCTTGTACAGTATCTTCATGTAATCTAATGGTTGATGTGGCATTCTCATGAATGTTCTTTAGTATATCAATGTTCCTTCAACACTTTGTCTTCCTAATGCATCTATGATCGATGAGGTGTAGACAGTTAAATGTTTTTTCGTAATCTATGAATCCTAAAACGAGTGGTCGTATTGATATGTAATGATCGTATTCATTACTTCGGGAAATCACTTCTTATACGACTTGGATGTGGTCCATTGTGTTGTATCCAGGGGAAAATCCCGCTTGTTCTCTAGATTGGGCAAAGTCCATGATCTGTTGCAGCCGATTAGTGAGTATCATCATAAATATCTTGTAAGAGATTGGAAGTAGACCGATTGGTCTATAGTTCATGAGATTTTCGTTGTCTCCTTTCTTCTGGATGAGCAGAACTATGGCATTACTCCATTTTTCTGGAATGTTCCTGTTCTTCAAGCAGCATGTAAAGGTTTGCAAGGATTTTTTTCTTCTTCTTACCCTGCATCTTTCAATATTTCAGTTGTAATTCCATCTTCCCTAGAAGCCTTCCCATTCTTCATGGATTTTATTTGCTTTTGGAAGGACACATAGTACATCATTGGTGGTTTCTTCTCCCTTGTCCTCTGCTGTATCATGCCCTGTTTTATCTGTTTGCGTACAATTTCATGTAGAAGGCCTCAACTCTCTTTATGATAAGTGTACGTTATCTTCAATAGTCTTCATAACCATATCATAGTTACATCTTCAGTTATACGTTTGTGGATTGTTTCGCACGGCTCTGCATATTAAATTCGTATGTCCCGAGATTGCTTCATTTCTTGTCTTTTCATTAATTGTTCTGTCTCGTCCGATATTTTCTTATCCTGTTTTTTGTTAGCGATTTCTTCAGTTTTTTTCTGCACTTTCAACTACAATCTTCATAATTGTTTATTAAAGTGTCCCTACGCATTTTGAGCACGCTGAAGTTATTTTTCAGTTTTTGTTGAAATTCTCTGAGGTTATTCTTGAGGTTCTTGATGTTAATTGTTTTCGCATTAAAAAAAATAAAATAAATCACCTTTCCTCTTTCTAACTTCACATTCAGATGTAATTTGCAGTGAACCAAAATCAGTGAATTCTCCTTCAATCTTGTGTTTCTTGTTAGTTAGGATAGAGTCAATTTCATTCTTGATTCCATGGGGTCCATTCCATGTTCATTTTCGATTTGTATTCTTGTATAAGAAGAAATTCATGACATAGACGTTTTCTGCAAATTCTGCCAATCTATCTCCACGTTCATTCCTGTTAATGTGAGAGTAACAAACTAATGCTTCGTTTTTCGGCTGGGCACCAATCTTTGCATTGAAGTCTCCCGTAACGATCTTGAAATGACAATTTTCTGTTAAGTTGGTTGATTTCATTGTAGAAGTCTTCTACTTCATTGTCTGTGTGACTTTCTGTGTCTATATATACCCCAACACACACACACACTTCCTTTTTTAGTGCCCGACAATTCTTGCTCAATAACCCCCTGACTTTTTATTGTATTTTTAAAAGTAACTCAAAAATACAGAAACACGGAGGCGCATGCGCGAGGTCAGACGGCATGGAAGCATAACCCTGATGCTCCGTACCCCGCTCTGACAAATCAATATAAAAAACACGGATCAACTCTAAAAAAGCAGCTATAATTTCTCCAAACAGAGAGCAGTATCTCAGGATGTCAAAAAAAACATCAAAGACCCCTAACAAGAAGGGTCTCCCCGAGTACTTTGGAGAGGGGAGACTCCGCAGCACATCGGCGGCGGCGGCCCCCACCTCCTGCGCGGGCTCTGAATCAGAAGGAGACGGAGAGCCGAGTGACCAAGGACTCCTACCGGTTCGCCGTTGCGATATTGAACGGCTGTATAACGACCTAAAAGGAATCCTGCAAGCAGAGATCCGGGCTCTAGCCAAAGAAGTGGGGGGCCTGGGATCCCGAGTCCAGGACATAGAGGTGCAGCTGGACACAAATGTGAGGGCAACGCAAAAAAACACAAAAAAAACGGGGGATCTCCAAGCTCAGATAAATGAGCTCCGTGAGCAGCAAGAGGATGCCGAGAACAGAGACCGCCGCAATAACGTGCGTCTCAGGGGGATCCCTGAGTCTGTGGGGGACTGCGAGGAGTTCGTGACAAGATGGCTCCAGCATATATGCCCGGAGTCCCCCGCAGACCTATTGCACATGGACCGCTGCCACCGGGCGCTCAGATCCAGACCGCAGCCCGCGGACCCCCCACGAGATATAATAATTCGCCTGCACTACTACCGCACGAGGGAGGAAATACTGAAATGCTCCCGTAATACCCCTTCTTTGGAGTTTGAGGGAGCCAAGATCTTGGTCTTCCAAGACCTCTCCCCCATCACCCTAGCCCGCAGGAGAGACCTATGGCCGATAACAAGGGCCCTGAGAGAGAAAGCGGTCCGCTACAGATGGACATTTCCCTTTGGCCTCATGGTCTTACGTAATGGCCGCCCGATCCATATCAAATCCCCAGAAGAAGGCCCAAGATTCCTACAGCAACTGGGCCTGGGCACAGGGCCTGTAGCCACGGAGGGGGAGACGGAGGAGCCCAGCCCGAGTCCCTCGTGGTCCACAGCGGGGGAAACGGCTAAGAAAAGAGCTGCCCAGGACCCAAACCTCACAAGAACTAGCTAAGCTAGTGGATTTTAGCAGACGAACGAAGCTGCTCAGTTAAAACCTAAAGTTACACGTTATAAGTTATAAGTTATAAATACTGCACAGCCCCAAATAGAACTTTCAAGAACTCCCTTCAACAAATACCCCTGAGCCTGTGGACCACCGTCGTGACGCTGACTGGCCGGTATCCCCATATCCAGACACCCTGCAAACAGAAATTACACTCACCTCGTGGCCCCTAAATGACGGCCAAAATGGGGTAGGGAAAGCTTCCAGCATGACACGCAGACCACGGAAGCAAGGTAGGCGGGAAGCGCTCACTTAGCGGGAAACATACCCAGTCGAAGGGGGCGGCAGCAGCAGCAGTAGCAGACACATCTTCTCCCGAGGACGGCCCATTCCAAGATGGCGGCCAAAGGAAAAACGTCAGCGGAAGGGGCGGGTCTAGGAGACGGCCATCTTGGAGGAGGCGGAAATGGAGTGGGCGCACTAACGAGAGGCGGAGCAGACAGACGGAACCGAGGAGATTCCGAGACTACCACGGGATACTGCAGCGCCACCTGGAGTCCGCCAGCAGCAGAGAGGAGGTCACAAGCAGTTGCAGGAACAGAAAACCGGTGTCCAGAGGGCCATTCCACCAGGGACACGAGGGGGAGGGGAACTGTTCCGAGGGGCAGGGGGAGGCTCCGCACAGCACACAGCAGGACCAGAAGGAAAAGGAAGTAGGAGAGAGGAGTAGAGGAGGGATCAGAATAGCGGTAGGACAAAAAGAGACTGAAAGAAAGAAAGATGGACGGAGGAAGGGACCACACAGGTAGAATCAGAGCAGAGAGAGAAAGCATTAGAAAGTGACGAGGGATAAGCAAGTTTAGATAGGAGTGAAGACGGAATGAGAGGGATGTGTAAGTAGATAGCGGGAGATAGCAAGTAGCGGAAGCAAGAAGGTATTAAAGGAAGGCTAGCAGTCACGGGCTGTCACGAAAGGAGAGATATAAGCTAGGTTAGGAAAGTAGATGGGAAGAGGGAGGTTGATAGGATTGTAGGGGGAGGTTTTAGAGAACAAACAAGGAGAGGATGAGGTTCATAGAGAAGGGACGCAAGCAATAGCTACACACCCTCTGCCCCAAGAGCAACCAGACGTGATCAGATAGGGGCAATAAACCGATCCGCCTAATAGCTGACATAAGGAGATCAGGATACATATAGAAGTCCGCGGCCACGGGAGGGTGGAATATAAACAGCTGGGATGAGGGGGGAAGAGGGGGGGAAATTAGACCCTAACGACCCCCGTACTTTGAGGGGACAGTGTGTCCAGAACACAGAAATTCTATGGAGGGAGTGGGGGCTTAGTGCAGCCTCAAGTTGACATGTTAATGTTAATATTTTCCGTTGTTTTCGCAAAGACCATTTCCAGGGCGGGGACGGGCGGTGGGGTTCAAGCCGGTTCTGTCCTCTGCATGAGCTCCATGTCGGGGCCTCTGTTGACAACATCCGGGGTCCCCGGCAAAGTCCCCTGGGAGGGTTGGGCGGCACGGGAGGGGAGGGGGCGCCAGATGGGTGTGCGTCAGTTCTCCCCCGCCGGGAGCCCAGGGGCGAGGATCACGAGACCACGGTACTGTTACCGAGGTCAAGTGACCACTGTTCTAATAAATGTTTTCTCTGTTTGTCTACATGTTACCCTCCCCCCCCCTTTATGTGTCGCCCCCCCCTGGCCGCGGGCCGCAGTCCCTACAGATCCAGATATGGAACGAAGGAGGTCGGACGATGTCAGATACCAAGAAGGAGAGATGCCCGAGCGGGACACAGCAGGATAAGCCGAATATCCACATCAATTACCCCAGCTCAGCTGATAAGCAGACGGTCCAGAATACATCGCCCAGATGAGTAGTGACATTATTATGATTTCACATAATGTGAAGGGGTTCAATAGTCCCATTAAACGAAGAATTGCCTTCAGAGAATATAACCGTAGAAAGGCCGATATTATTTTCCTGCAGGAAACTCACTTTTCCCGCCTAAACCATCCAAAATTTCTAGATAAGGGCTATAGAACGTTTTACTTAGCATCTGGGGATGTCAAAAAAAGAGGTGTAGCAATAGTTACACACAATAGACTTGCCCTGACCATCGCCAAACAATATGCAGACCCACAAGGTAGATTCATAATTTTAACGGGCACAATACAAAACCAACAGGTAACTCTAGCTTCACTATATGCCCCTTGTGAGCAAAACCCCGTTTTCTTCGAACAATTCTTTGCCAAATTACATAAAATAGCCAAGGGCAGTATTTTTCTCGCGGGTGACCTAAACCGCACAATGGACCCCGACCTGGACAGATGCACTCAAATTAACATAGCCCATAGACAGGACCTATTAACCATACGCAAGGGCCTCCACGACTGTCAGTTGACGGACGTGTGGAGAGAACAACACCCCGTGACCCGAGAATACACTTTTTACTCGCACCCTCATGACAGATACAGCCGAATAGACTACTTCCTAGTGTCAAGCAGAGTGGTTCCAGTGGTGGGCCATACAGAGGTCCATGAGATCTCGTGGTCCGACCACGCACCTATCGAGCTGAGGTGCAGGATAGCAGACCTAGACAGACCCAGAGCAAACTGGAAGCTAAATGAGCTTCTCCTCAAAGCCCCCGCTACCGAGAGGGCGATAAAGGACCGGATAAAGGATTTCTTTAGAGAAAACGAAGGAAGCGTGCAGTCGCAGGCCACACTCTGGGAAGCCCATAAGGCTACTCTCAGGGGATTCCTTATGAGCATAGCCGGTAAGCGGAAACGAGAAAAAGCCTCTAAAATAACTGAGCTGCAGGCGAAATTAACACTCCTCACTGCACAACATTCCGCGGACAAAAACCAGAACACGTGGCAAGAATTAATTGATACTAAAGCGGCCCTTAATTTGGTGTTATCCTCCCAGGCCGAGAAAGAGTTAGCATGGTCCAAACGCAGATTCTATGAAAAAGCCAACAGGCCAGATACCTTACTAGCCAATAAGCTCCGAAACAAGCTCCCAAATTTTCGGATAGCTACAATTCGAACACAACAGGGCGTCCTTACCTCCGATCCAACACAGATAGTGGAAGCATTCCAGAAATATTATGCTACACTATATGATGGAGACAAGGTTACCCACGGTCCAAAAACTTCAGCTACCTTAACGAGGTTCCTGTCGGAGGCGCAGCTCCCGACCCTGGGCAGGGCGGAGAAAGAGGCCTTACAAGGTGATTTCACCTTGGAAGAGATAGCGGAGGTAATTAAGTCCCTTAAACCAGCCAAAGCCCCGGGCCCCGATGGCTACTCCAATTTATACTATAAAAATTTTTGTAAGGTCCTAGCCCCCCATCTGTTGAAACTATTTAATGGGATCCTGGAGGGAGAGCCCTTCCCGACCCAGATGCTCCAGGCGTCAATCTCAGTGATCCACAAACCCGGTAAGGACCCGGTAGACTATAAGAGCTACCGGCCAATCTCCCTGATTAATTCGGATATTAAAATCTTTTCCAAACTCATAGCTAACAGGGTGGGTAGCGTCCTTCCGGGTCTGATTCACCCGGATCAAGTAGGCTTTGTTGCAGGCAGACAGGCAGCAGATAACACCAGAAGGATAATAGACCTGATTGATTTGGCAAAAAAGAAAGATATTCCGTCAATGGTGTTGAGCCTGGATGCCGAGAAGGCATTTGATCGTATTGATTGGTCTTACTTACGAGAGACGCTGGGAGTGTTTGGGTTTGGGGGCCGCCTGCTGGAGGCCATAATGGCCCTATACTCAGGTCCCACTGCGAGAGTAAGACACCAAGGTTTCCCATCGGATCTGTTTAATATACGGAGCGGGACCCGTCAGGGCTGCCCGCTGTCCCCACTACTCTTTGCCCTTTGCATTGAGCCCCTTGCAGCCCATATAAGATTAAACCCCAATATAACAGGAATTCAGACAGGGGGTCAGCATCATAAAGCTGCATTGTACGCAGACGACGTGATCCTAACGATCTCTAAGCCACTGACAACCCTGCCCAATGTCTTTGAGATCCTGGGCACATTTGGCATGGTCTCAGGGTTTAAAATTAACCAGGCCAAGTCAGAGGCGCTCAATATCAATCTGCCAAAACCAACGGAAAAATTATTAGAACTAAACTTCAATTTCAAATGGCAACCCTCCGCTATCAAATATTTAGGGGTATATATCACCAAGGATTATAATACTTTATATAAGGCAAACTTCCCCAAGATGATGAAGAAGCTCAAAGAGGATCTCAGGGTTTGGGCGGGTTACGGGATATCGTGGTTTGGCAGGATTAGTAGTGTAAAGATGAACTTGCTGCCTAGGCTACTATATCTGTTTCAGACCCTACCAATACCGCTGGTTAAATCTGAGATCCAAGCCCTTCAAGCTCACATCATCCAATTTATTTGGAATAAAAAACGCCCACGAATTGCAAAAAGTCTACTGACTAAACCAGTAGCAAAAGGAGGACTGTCGGTACCTTGCCTGTTGGCGTACTATAAAGCGGCACAATTAAGCCAAATTATTCTGTGGCACGCGGACCCCACAAATAGAAGATGGACATAATTGGAGGGAGAATGCTGTGCGCCAGTTGCACTCCATAACTTGATCTGACTGCCAAAACGATGCAAAAAAGGCATTGGAACTCCGCTCTGCGCAGTGGCGAACTCCTTGGCGGTCTGGGAGACATCTAAATTCAAAGCTAACCTAACCACCCCCCACACACTAATGTCCCCCCTATGGGGCAATCCGGACTTTGCTCCGGGGCTGTCGAGTGATAATTTTGTAAAATGGACGCAGGCAGGGTATAATCGATTAAAGGACCTGGGGGGTAAGGGATCTATCAAGACGTTCGATTGGTTCAAAGAGGCATCAAATATCCCAAATTCAGAATTATTTAGATTCCTCCAGGTCAGGGCATTTTATAACAAATTTCCTGTTCGTCCGGCACGAACTAATTTTGAACAGCTGTGTTCCAGACCAACGGACACACGGGGACTGACTTCTCGGATGTATAGGGAGGTAGTCTGTCCGGCTGGTAAGGACTCCCCCCGCCTACGATACATGCGACAGTGGGAGACAGAGCTAGGGGAGACTTTAGAGGACGATGACTGGAAATACATATTGCAAACGGCAGCGAAAAGTTCAATATGTGTCACATTAAAGGAGAACGCATATAAAGTCCTCATGCGGTGGTACCACACCCCAGTCAAATTATCTAAATTTGTCAGAGGTTATTCTCCGCTCTGCCCTAAACAGTGCGGAGAATTGGCTGACCTTAAACACATGCTGTGGTCTTGCCCAAGGGTGGTCCCGATTTGGGAAAAAATTCGAGATTGGCTGCAAGGGATGCTCGACTTAGAGATCCCCCTGGACCCGTGGCTGTTCCTGTTGGGCAGGCGGCCCCAGGGCATGTCTAGAACGACGCACAAACTGGTCATGCACTTTGCGACCGCCACCCGTTGTGAGATTGCGGCATTGTGGAAGCAGAATGAGATCCCAATTATCCCCAAAATTAGGAACAGAATTTGGCATGTTTGCCAGATGGAACAGTTGACGAGTTGGGTCAACGACTCTGGCACTAAATTTTTAAAAATATGGAACCCCTGGCTGGAACAAGTTATCATCCCGGGGCTGGACGCCGCCTCAATTTTGCATTAATAACAATAGATGGGTTCTCCTTGGATGTGACAGACTAGAATCAGACGCAGGAACATGCTAGTCAGAGCCACCCACCAATTATATGGCGCAACAGATCCGGAAATGCTGACAACTATACATCTCAGGACCGCTCGGACCCTCCTCCAGCAACATATGGGACCTTCCCCCGCCCTTCCCCCCCCACCCCTAGTGTTGCCCCTCCCCCCCAGTACTGTGAGTCAAGTATGTCTTGTCTTTTGTATTTGCATGTGGTGCGTCTAGTGCTGTTAAAGTCAACAGCTGTTCATCATAAAACTGTGGCGAGCCTATAATGTATGCCTATGGGAGGTGAGTTTCTGTATATATGCTTTCCACAAATAAAATGAAAGTTGAAAAAAAAAAAAAAAATACAGAAACACATTTTCTGCTGGACTATCAATAACATGATCCGCTGCTAGAGTGGAATGATCTGCTGCTAGAGTGGAATGATCTGCTGCTAGAGTGGAATGATCTGCTGCTAGAGTGGAATGATCTGCTGCTAGAGTGGAATGATCTGCTGCTAGAGTGGAATGATCTGCTGCTAGAGTGGAATGAGCTTCTGCGATGAGTGCATTTCGCACACAAAGTATCAACCAATCCCCAAAAAGAAGAAAAAGTGCTGTATTAGGAGTATTAGAGTACCGATCCCCTTTGTGTTATGGGCACTCTCCTTATTTTTGGGGATTGGCGCGATTGCCCTCGGGTGATCTCATATAGGAGATCCTTGGGAGTATCTCTACGCATCCAGATGCAAGGGGGTTCTTACCCTTTGATTTAGCGACAGCACGAGCCCTATAAACCAATCCCAACAATTATACATTTCTCATCTACAGCCTATGTCGATCTACTGCTGGATAAAGGTCTCCTCCCCAGTTTTATATGTAAACAGACACGCGCTAATAGAAGTGATTATTCATTCAGATCTACTCTCAAATCCAGTATATGTACGTACCTATTTGTTACATTGACACAACCCATCCTGCCTCACTCTGACACTACTGCTCTGCGTACGCAGTAACTGCTTCCAGTCCTGTTTCTTCAGTCACATACAGTATTGTAGTTGTCACATTCCCAGCTCTGTCCTATTCATTTGTCGTTTTCTCTCTTTCCAGCTTTGCTATTTTTAAAAAATCTGTTGGTGTCCTCTGCAGCTCCCGTCGTAGCTGTCAGCGTAGCACATTCACCGGCATACTCACCAAGCTTAGAAAACATATCAGATACTTCAGCACGACATAGTTATGCTCTGGGAGTGTCTGTACAATCTGCTTACAGCTGGTTACACGTAAACTGCTTTCCACACCTGCAACATGAGAGTTACGTAGTTACATAGTTATATAGTAGATGAGGTTGAAAAAAGACGTACGTCCATCAAGTTCAACCTCTGCTAAATTTAGACAGATACTTTATCCAATAGCCGTACTTACAGTATATTGACACAGAGGAAGGCAAACAAAAAACCCCAGTGACACATCATCTAATGATATCTCATAAGGGGAAAAATTAATTTCTTCCTCATTACCATATATTGGCAATCAGATTACACTCTGGATCAACGTCATTCCCATGTTTACTTATTTGGTATATCGCTTTAAATTGGAATCCATACAATGAAAGTAGACAGAGCTTGTGTTTTAATGGAGAAAGATAGGTAAATATTATACCCCTGTATAAGGCAAGATAATGACCCAACTAGTGCAGGGGTGGCCAACTTCAGTCCTTAAGTCCAGTCAACGACTGAGCCACCTGTGCTGAAGCAGGGATATCCTTAAAACATGACCTGTTGGTGGCCCTTGAAGACTGGTGAATTTGCACAAGTCACTTTGCCTCCATATGTCGTACACAGATTAATATTAAAAGTATTATACAAAATATGGACTATCAATATATAAAAACACATTAAAATACTTTGCATCAGTCCTGGATGCATAGATATGTACTGTATGCAGAGATACTTAGAGCAATATCAGAAATATGAGGAGCTGTAACTCGTTTACAAAGGATCTGTATCATTAATGTAGCAATCCATCCTAACTAGCCCTCTCTTTTACAGGATTGGAACCACCGAGTCCTCCAGAGTTGAGTTATTTTCAGCTCCAGGGATCCTCCCGCTTCCCAAGATAATCTCCGCTGGAGTCCCCAGTATTATTTCCTGTTTTTTAAAAAGGGAATTTAAATTAGCATCCAATTGCAGCTTCCTATTTGACTGAGATTAGGCTGCCATTTTGTTTCTCCCAGGAGATTTAAACTTGGTAAGTATCTTGGGAGCCAGGGGGCCCCCAGAGATAAAAATAGGGGTAGTGGATACAGAAAAGAAAAAAAGAGCACAGGTGAATTGCTGTTTTAAAATTTCTGCCTTTTAGTTTAATTTCAAGGTACAGTGCAACTTAGGTCCCCACATCTTGTGTCCACTTAATTATTGTAACTGGCTTCCTTATACAACCTGTTTCCCCTACCCATAATCCTAATCCCTCCCCCACCCATAATCCTAATCCCTCCCCATAACCCTACTCCCTCCCCATAACCCTACTCCCTCCCCTACCCATAACCCTACTCCCTCCCCTACCCATAATCCTGCCCCTTCCCCTACCCATAACCCTACTCCCTCCCCTACCCATAATCCTACCCCCTCCCCTACCCATAACCCTACTCCCTCCCCTACCCATAACCCTACATCCTCTCCATAACCCCTCCCCTACCCATAACCCCTACACCCTCGCCTACCCTCCTCATAACCCTACTCCCTCCCCTACCCATAACCTTACACCCTCCCGTACCCATAACCTTACACCCTCCCCTACCTATAACCCTATACCCTCCCCTACCTATAACCCTATACCCTCCCCTACCTATAATCTTACACCGTCCCCTACCCATAACCCTACACCCTCCCCTACCCACAACCCTACACCCTCCCCTAACCATAACCTTACACCCTCCCCTACCCATAACCCTACACCCTACCCATAACCCTACACCCTCCCCTACCTATAACCCTACACCCTCCCCTACCCATAACCTCCTCGCTCTCTGACACGGGGCACACTTAAAGCAGGAAACTTTGCCTGGGAAAGATAGGGGAGGTCATGATCCACACATCACACCAAAGTTGGGAGCTAAAGGAAGCCAAGCCCTTCAGCTTACACATTTATTGCCGTATCTTAAGCTCTTCATAGATGAACGCAGAATGTACAGAGCTTGTGGAACTCTTGGGTTTCATAGGTGCACAGCTGAAGAAAACACATGTACGGTTTCGAGAGCTCTGTATATTAAAAGAAAGACTCTAATGTTGGCTGCCAAAAGGTATTGCCACCTACAACAAATCTGCTCTTCCCCCGGGCCAATACGGCTACCCGGACTTTGATTCAATTAGCCAGATTTAAGACCCCAAATCACGTCCCTGTGCTTTTTACATTTTGGCCCTACAGGGGAATGCAGCTTTAAGCGGCTATCAACTAGGCTTTTGTTCCCTTGCGTCAAATGTCAAAAAGCCTAGCCCACCTCTTCTGACACAATGTTAAACCTGGTCTGTAACTGTTACATACGCCCATAATCATATATTATCTCTAACTGTCCATGAAACGACGGTAAATTGAATCTATCCCTGTTCATTTCATGTAACCATGTATTACAGTATCATAACTCTGTGCCCAGGACATACTTGAAGATGAGCGGTAACTCAACTCTAACTTCCTGGTAAACCATTTGACAAATAAAAATGTCAAACCTAACGCGTGTTCAATATAACCAAAGTGCGAGAGTTGCCATCTAAATCCAATATTAAACAAAGGGTTAACTAAGCCAAACAGTATGTCCCAGCAGAAGGCAAAGAATTCAAACCCACGCTCTACTATTAAGTATAAATTCAATTAAAACACAATCATGAGACCCCGGTTATTTACGATCAGCCCCATGGAAATAAATGACATATATAGCACATATATTCTTGTATACTCGCACGCACTCACATACACTCGTCTAACATTCATCCCCAATAGATATAACTCACTGGTGAGCTCCAGGATCTGCCTGTATGAGTCAAAGGTCAGCAAAGGTTCTGGGAGTTCACGCAGGAAAGTCTTCAGGATCACAGCGGGAATGTGAACATCTTTATACTGATCAAAATCCACCGGTTTTCCTGTAGCGAGGAGGAAGATTTTCCCCTGTTACACCGAGTTCAACTTCCCAAGACAAAGCTAGTTCTGAGAAGCCATGCAGGTCCCGCCAGCACGGAGAGAGTGCGGATATTTAAATAGCAATATACTAAATCATTGTTTCTTCACTCAGTAGCTAAAGTGCTTTTTTTGTTTTTACCAACGCAGTGTTTTTCTCCGTATGCTGCAGTCAAAGCTGAAAGTGTTTTCATGGGTTACAATAATGATGCGGCATTCTTTGTGACATGCCGTCATACAAAACTAGGCGGTACCATCACAATACTTTTGTATTTACAAACCCAGTGTCACTTCTTTGAATTACACACTTGCAGGTAGTTCCAAGTTCTTTTATTACGAAAATGTGAGCTTTTTAAAGACCCTCTCCCTTTTTTGTCTTATAGCACAACTGCCGTATAAATCTTCCTACAATAAACTCTAAAGAGGTTTGCCCCAGCTTTGCGGCAGTTTTTAGACATCCCACCAGTTTTACATTTTGTAGTTGAATTCTGGGGATTATCCGTTGCTGAAAATGTTCCTCTCTGGGAGTTTAAAATGGCTGCTGCCATTCACACTCATTAAGACAACAGAGGGGGCCGTGGTAACGACTGTTGCCAGAGAAATAAGACGGCTGCTGCTTTAAAAGCTTCCTCTGTGCAGAGAACCGAGACATACAATTATTAGAAGCATCCAGTAATTATATTTGAACTGGTGACCCTCACATGCTATAGAGTTTCTCATCACTACTATGGAATGCTGCATATTCATTTTCAGGAACCAGAACGGTTTAGAATCCTAGAAAATAAAGCTGCTGCTTACTTGGAAGAGAGAGAGATATGTTTTATTCCCCCTTACAGTCTCATGAGCTTTCTTTCACAATGAATCAACAGTACCTTATTCAGCACGCTGTAAATCCCAGCTGTTATCTCACTGGGTGCTTTAATACATCTTGCTGCTAACATGACATTTAGGTTACAAATGGTTTTATGATTAACTAATTAAACGAGAGATAGTGCTACAGCAGCAAACAGATACAGTATTAATGGGACTTGACACTGTGTTGGATACAGATGGCTTGTGGCAAAGACTCACCAAGATTATAGAGTTTCTGGACATCTTTAATGATGTGGACGCTGACTGATCTTCTAAACAGACCCTCTGTCCGAAGTCCTGAAAAAGTCATCAGCAGTTATTATTAATGCAAGTGGATTGTTGACTAACCAATTTAGTGCTTGTGTGGTCTACATTGCACTGCTGCATTGAAGGGGTTTATTCAGCCTTGTAACGATGCAGATCCCCGCAGGACCTAAGCTGGCCATACTTGTCTTGATCAAGCAGAAGACTGCACGCTGGCAGTGGATCTTTTTATTAGTCGGTTGTTTTCTGGGCAGCAGCAAATTAGTTTCTGGATTTTTGGCACAGCCACATTTATAAAATACAATAAAGAGTCACAGGGGGTCATTGGGCAAGAATTGGCACCGACACGAAAGGAGCAATCTGCATAAGATTTACGCGAAACTCATCATTTGTTGCTGCAATTGTAGGACATTAAAATGCAAATCCCTTAAACATGATGCAAATGTGCTTAGAAACGGGGAAAGTGACAGCAGCTCAGCACCGTGTGTTCCTCCTCCTCCTCCTCCGCTCGTTATCTGCATATCCGGAGATTTCAGACCCCACTTGATTCCGGGCTTTTATTCTGGGATCCTTGGGTTGATCTCCTGCCTGTTACAAGTGCAACCTCCCACTTTGCAGTAAAACGGGCACCCAGGCTATTTAACATTTTACCTGTGTTAAGTAGTTCAAATGAACTCAAGGGAATGGAGCTGAAATGGGGGAGGGGGGGGGGGAAGAGCAGGGAAGAGCAGGGAAGAGCAGAGGGGGAGGGGGGTGAGGGGATCCCCTGCTTGGTACTTGGAGATCTTAGTAAGATCTCTGAAGGGAATATGTAAATGGTTACCACATGTTTCTGGTCCCATCGCCCAATATGAAGTCACAATGTCAGAGGTTATGACTTCCATTGGGCGTGTGTGTGTGTGTGTCTGTGGGGAGGGGGGGGGGGTGGTACATAGCTAAAAATAATGCGGTTCAGCTGCTGGCGGACCCCCCCATTTCCAATACTGTAAAATACGAACAATGGGTTAATTTGGCAGGATTATGGGTTTTACCTCCCCGTCAAAGAGACTGGCGTCAAACACGTCAGCACAGAAGGGGTTAAAGAAACGACCACAATTAAAAATAGCTTGATACTTGACCATCACTTAGTCCCCTCTGCGTTCCGGTGAATGACACGGGACGCCCCTGCGCACCACCCCTCATCATGTCTCGGAGATTAGTTGGAAGGTAAGTTGCCCATACATGGCCCTGTTACCACTGCATACGTTAGAGGTGAAAATAAAGTGCTCATCTCACCTTTCGCCTTCAAATAGGATATGGTCTGCTTCATTACAGGGGGGATCAGCTCTCCCTTGTTCTTGTCCTTGAGGCTAATGGATAATTAAAAGTTAGATCAGCATGAGACACCTGGAGCCAACCTGTAGATCCCCCTCGACCAGGTAGGACCTCACTCATCTCATTTATCGGCGGGACTGAAGATATATAACCAGGAGAATGCAAATCACTAGGCTCGCTTCTGGCATCATAGCATCATAGCATCGAAGTAGGACATTTGGTCATGGCGGTTTTGCCGCGACCAGGTAGCCGCCACTAACATCGCCGCAGGGACATCTCAGCACCGGCTGTTTCACCACTAAGGTAAGCCCCTAACCTTACCCCTTACTCTAAAAAAAACCAAAAAAACCCTAATCTGAACCCATAATGCGAACGCTACCCCCTGCCCTAAAAACCATAACCCATTACCCTAAAAACATTAACCCCCAAAACTAAATTCCCTACCTTAAAAAAACCTTAACCCTTACCCTAAAACCCCCACCCTTAACCCCGTACCCGAACCGCTAAATCCCATTAAGTTAACTTACTTTACTGTCAAAATGGCAGGCAGCTGAATGTCCGGCGGCGGAGCGGCTGCGGTGAAAGGTTCCTTTGGCGGTGGCGACTTGGTCACGGCGAAATGGCAGCGACCAAATGTCAGATTCTGCACAGTGCAATTTCATCTCAACACTCTACAGCTGCCAGGATTGTGCGGTGAGCTGCCGCACTATATAGTGGTTTCGTGCAATACGCCTCAAGGGATTAGCCATGCCTTTTGGATGACAATCATTCCCATACTTTGTGTGGACCAAGGAAATCAGGTCGTCCTCTCCCTTTTCCCTCAGAGTGCCAAGACGGGAAGCCCTAGTGTCTACAACATTTACTCATCAATGTGCCACTTTATGCACACCAGACGTTCCAGCCAAGTCACATCCAGGAAGCTAGAACCCAGTGACCATGGTGCTGTGCACTGCTGGAACGTGTGGTTGTTTATGTCAGGGGTGAGCAAACTTTTTATGCCGAGCCCCCCTTTTTATCCATGAAATTTCTCGGGCCCCCCCTGCCTGATGTAATCAAAATCACATTAAAAAAAACCTTTATTAAACGGTTTACAATGTAAATACAAATATGTCTAAGGCCGCGCGTATCGTGCCCACAGCGGCGACGCTAGCGAAAGTTGTATTTCGCTTTGCGGCGGCGTGGGCGACCAGGCCATTGATAGGTTCAGGGGCTGTCACATGAGGCGACAGCCCCTGAAAAATCAAATATTGCCGGCTTAAAAAAATCGCGGCGCCCCGTCACGCTTACTATAAGCACACGCGGCAGCGACAATGCATTTGTTTTCTGGCAACGTTGCGTCGCCGGCACTATAAGCGCAGCCTAAATACTTACATACTTCAACAGCTCGCTCTTGCAAAATTAGGCTGCGTCCACGCTGCCGCTGAGAGCGGTGACATCACCAACTCTCCAAGCATGAGCGCAGGGTGGAAACAAAAAGAAAACAGCGCACAACGCCACATGCGTACATCAGATAGAAATAACATGTGCATTTAGTGCATAACACACTGGTTACCACTCTGTAGCTGTAAAACAGGACGGTCTGGCACTCAGCTGTCTCTGCAGGAGCCTCTATGATGGTTCTGGGGCATGGGATCCTTCATGCACTCCTCACACAGCAGGACGCTGCTCACAAGGGGATTCCTTTCAAGCAGCCTGGTAATACTGCAGATTCAGACACTTAGTGGGACCGCTCCTCAACCGGCGATATACTGCCTCCAGGGGAATTCCCCTACAGTCCCCCGTCTCTCCTGTGTAGATTCGCTGCTTTTCCCAGCTGCTATGATCTTGGGGCAGTCCAGAGCTGTTGGAATTGCTCTGCAAACACTTCCGCAACTGCAGGGGCTTACACAGCGTGCCACGATGCCGCTCCGTCACGTGGTGTAGCGGAGTGACGTCACAGTTCTCGTGGCAATGGAGGAATCAATAGGGAGGAAGAAGGAGAGTCCCTTACAGTCTCTTACCGGCGCAGAAATCGCTCAGTTAGCACGGTGGCAGCCAATATAAGCTGATAGTGATACAGATCCAAAGGATGAATATAGGCAAAATTATGGCATTAATACATCCAACATGTTTCGTAGATCTAACTACTTCTTCAGGGAATCCAACATGTTTCGTAGATCTAACTACTTCTTCAGGGAAACTGAAGCACAGGGAAATGAGCACAGGGTGTCCTGCATAATTTTGCAAGCATGAGCGGGGTTTACACACACACACACACACACACACACACACACACACACACACACACACACACACACACACACACACACACACACACACACACACACACACACACACACACACACACACACACACGTACGTTCCTAGAAGCCCTGTGGTTTGTTGCAATAAACTGAGGACACTCGGATCACGGCTGCACACATCTGGTTCACTTCAGACACGGCTCATGTACCGCCTTCTATTATTAACCATCTCAAAAGGTGAAACGGTTCAGTGAGCAAAGATTTATTAATGCGCGGTCTCATAAAGCAGAACGGAAAGATGCCGTCCCTCCGTCCACCTTACTGCATTAATAAACAGTTGTGCACCATGATCCGGTTAGTTAGCATTGCTCAGCCACTAAACCGTGCAGATTACTGGTGAACTCTACTGGTTCAATAGGCAGCGGCTCGTTCCATAATGATTAATAGAAATTGAGGTCCATGTTATGTCATGTCTGAAGAGTTCTGGGTAACAGTCTAGTTAGCAGAGCATATTTTATTGCATTTCAAGAAGATTTGCATTCATGTGGGTCTCAGATGCACATTTTGTATTCTAAAACTATTCACACAGTCTACTGCAAGGCTTCTCAACTCCTGTCCTAAAAGGATGAACAGACGATAAAGCCACAAGATACTATGAAAACAGCAGCTACGTAGTACTCGGACTTGCTATAGAGAACGGTCTGTTTTACAGCAGAACAGTTTCAAACCAGGAACCTTCTAAGAACTAATGTAGATTGCGGTTACTTGGAGACATTCGCGATTCACAGATAAATCCGGAGTTTCCAAATTCCTTGAAGTCTGTTTCCATCAATGACTTTTAAATCAACCCCAATTTAGTCGTAGAAATTAAAGGGGCATTGGGCATACATTGGATATACATTCCAATGCATCTAATGTATTTACAATTCTTTTCTTCAGAGCAAAGGCCTCGCAGTTCATAAAAAATGTAATTTCATGTGGCAATGAATTTCTCTTATCATCAGCTGAATCTGTTCCCTTGAATTGCCTGAAGTCCTGACATGTTCACTCCTGTTATAACAAGATTGGATAATAAGGTCCTTTAACCAGTTGTTGGAAATGAATAATAAGGGGTTGAGAATTTATGTACCCAAACCCTACATGCAGCAAAATCAGGAATGCCAGTCTTTTTCATTCAAGGTTGATTCACTCTTCGCCAAGGTCATTAAAAAAATAAAATAACATCATTCCTTATTCTCAGTGTTCTCATCGATGGGCGGTTTGTATAAAAAGAATCTCAGAATACAAGCCTGAACTGTAAATAAATGGGGTTCAGCCCTTACAACACTTCTTCAATATCCACTGCTTTGATGATTAATGTCAGTTAACAAAGAAGACCCTTGGAGTGGAGGATGGCAATATATTTTCAAAGACCACGGAGTTGAGTGTTTTGGGTTCTATTTTTTTTTAAATATTAAAACTATTTAGAAAACAAACAATGCAGTGATTTTACAAGAAAATGTGATTTAAAGAGCGTGTACAACAAGAATATGCATACAATTGGATTTGGATATGAAGAAGGGTGTTCAGCTGCATTAACATGAATGGGACAAACATCTTCCTTAGCGCCAGGAAGCAACTTATTTGAAATAAGGGTCCATGGGAGATGCATCGCCAACCCCCAATAAAAGGCAGCTGAATGCACAGTGAATCAGTTCAATCCAAGTTTTACATGGTTTAGAACAGGGGTAGCCAACGCCAGTCCTCAAGTGTTAAAAACAGGTCAGGTTTTCAGGATATCCCTGCTTCGGCACAGGTGGTTCAATCAGTGGCTCAGTCGGAGAGGGGTTATATGAGCATTGGGGGCTTTTTTTTAATATGAATTAGTTTTTTTATATATACGTATGGGGCGGTTATAGGGATTGGGGAGGTGTTTTTTTTAATGTGTTTGGGGGGGCTTGTATATATTTTGGGTGGGGGGGCTATATATATTTTGGAGGAGAGGGGATTTTTTTTTAATGTATTTGGGGGTGGGAAGTTTTTTGCATTGGGGAGTGTTTTTTTTTGTTGGTATATTTTGTCCGGGGACTGCGGGGAATGGGGGAGAGAATGAGCCTGAGGAGGGGGATTGTGTGGGGTAATTGATGGAGGGGGGGCGGGGGGGGAAAGAGTGAGAGGAGAGAAAGGGTTAGGTAGGAAAAGAGGGAGTGTGAGTGAGATGCAGGGGAGAGAAATACATGTGAGGCGGGGGGATTGAGTGAGTGGGGTAATTAATGGAGAGTGAGAGGTGAGAGAAATTCATGGGAAGAGGGAGGGGCTTGCGAGGTGTGAAATGGGGCTCGGGGGGGGGGGGGGAGGGGGAGATTGAGGCAGTCAGAACTGTAGCCCTGGGCCCCGGGAAATCTATCTGCGTCCCTGTGTGAAGAGATACTTCAAACCCAAATCATTTTCTGGGCTGGTTCCAATGCACCAGCCTTTCTTATGGCCTTAAGGCTTCATGCGAAAAGTTCCACAACAATGAATGATCAAGTATGAAAGTCTCCAAGGACTGAGATCAGTGAGATTTGGGGGTTCTGGACAAACACATTTTTATTGTTAAAGTACTAATCACCTTTCCTTCTTGTTTCCACATTGTTCCCCATTCCCTCATGAGAAAGGCCCTCGTGACCTCATTGTAGCTGTTCGTTTATGTACCATACAAGCGAGGACAAACATGCACAGATACCTACATAATTCTATACCCAGCAGCGGACATGAAAACCCGCCGCCCCATGGCACTTAGATGTGGCGGCCGCCTCCTTGCGGTCGCCCTCCTTCTCCACCGCAGCGTCAAATGACACCGCCGTCAACGTGACATCACGCGGCGTCTCGTTGCAGCGTCAATTGACGTCATGTTACCATGGCAACACGACGCTGTGTGATGTCACGTGGGTGACGTCTGCGCATCATTTGACGGTGCAGTTCAGAAGGAGGGCGGTAGCAAGGAGGCGGCCCCACAGCTAAGTGCCTTCCCATCAGGCCTGATAGGCCCGAGAGCGCAGCAAATATATAGGGGGGCGGACATTTTTGCCGCCCAAAGCCCGGCCCTAATGGGAAATCCGCCATTGTTTGGACCCCATTGTACCGCGCTGCGGAATATGTTGGCCCTTCCCATATAAACGATAGTAATAAATTGCATCAGTGAGACTCCACTGAAGACTTTGAGAACATGTATGTGAGAAATCAGCGAGACTCACAGAAGATGAGTGGGAGTTGATAGCGAGACTCACAGAAGATGAGTGGGAGTTGATAGCGAGACTCACAGAAGATGAGTGGGAGTTGACGTCTCTACTGTGAGTGTGTAAGTATGGTCCAGGAGGACGTTGTATGGTGGTATAATGGTATTTATATCAGCATCACCGTCTTATGGAAGCCTCTAGTATTAAATGATAGTACACATCACACCCGCACCCAGTGCTCAGTGTGATTGTAATAGGGAGTAACACTACTACATTATTTCCAAAGCTAAGGTACAGCTACTTTTTTTGTTTTTGTAAACTTACTTTGTGTTTAAACAAAAACAAGTCTTTTTTAATGTCACAAGCAGTGTAAGAGCCTATCCAAAATTAGATCAAAAAGCTATAGACCAATTGTGACAGTGCAGAGCCTCTGCCTAAAAGGGGCTTCAATAGGAAGCCTGTATTGGTCTGATGAGTCCAGCAAGGAGCTGGTTAATTGCAGCTACTGACAATTAACCAGTCTCTACCTGGCTCATCAGACAGGTAGAAAAGCCTCCTGCTGGAACTGCAGGGGATCTGTTGAGCACAGAGTGACGGTGTTGCCAGAAAGAGACCCACGGGAACAGTTCTCGAGCACAGAAGGACTGTGCGGCCGGCAAGATACCCCGAAATCAGACCCTCTACATCCAGGGCGCAGCAGGACCTGGAACTCACCAGAGGGTACACCCCCAACCGGACACAACCCAGAGACTGACATAAAAAGCCCGCTGCTTCCAGGTACCTCTTCGGACATTGGGGTTATAGGTTGGAAAGAGGCCTATCCTCCCAGCCCTGCAGATACGGACTGGGAGAGTGAGTTTGCCCTTACACAGGGATAGGCTGCTTGTTTGTGTCCTTCCTTAAACTGTATTGCTTAAAGCTACGGACTGAAGCTACGGACTGAATAAAAGCCGTGGCTTAATTTTCCCAAATATGTCTCCTTGGTTGCACCTCTGCACACGTCTCTTACACCAATATTGAAAGTAGTTTTTTTTTTTATATACAGGCATACCCCGCTTTAAGTACACTCACTTTAAGTACACTCGCGAGTAAGTACATGTCGCCCAATAGGCAAATGGCAGCTCACGCATGCGCCTGTCAGCACGTCCTGAACAGCAATACTGGCTCCCTACCTGTACTGAAGCTGTGCGCAAGCGGGGAGACTATAGAGCCTGTTACACATGTGTTATTTACATCAGTTATGCACGTATATGATGATTGCAGTACAGTACATGCATCGATAAGTGGAAAAAAGGTAGTGCTTCACTTTAAGTACATTTTCGTTTTACATACATGCTCTGGTCCCATTGCGTATGTTAATGCGGGGTATGCCTGTATATATATATATATATATATATATATATATATATATATATATATTTGCGGTATCACTACTTTGAGCCATGTTGACCACTTGGCATAGCACCCTTTAGTGATTATGGGCCTTAGTGTAGTCAGTGACACAGGTAACATTCTGTATGATATGATACAGGTAACATTCTGTATGATATGATACAGGTAACATTACCAGTGATACAGGTAACATTCTGTATAACATGATACAGGTAACATTCTGTATGATATGATACAGGTAACATTCTGTATGATATGATACAGGTAACATTCTGTATGATATGATACAGGTAACATTACCAGTGATACAGGTAACATGCGGGTAAACTTCTTTCCCATGTGTTTTCTCATTATTGTACTGTATACAAACATTCTCCCTCTTTTGCAAGTAAGCATGAGGTCCATGTGGTAAACCCTCCTGACCCCCGCTTAGTGACGTTACATGTACCTCTCGGGGAGATTCACATCACAGGATGGCTGGCTGGGCTCAAATTAAAATATAGCAAAATTGACAGATTTTACGCTGTTTGTATTCCATGTAGTTTTTTCCACTGGCTTTGACCCTGGTATTTTAATCCAGTCTGCGCCTTACTGGTACTCAAGTTTTCACTGGCATGTGAGATGTTAACATTTCCACCACTCTCCTGAACAATGATATAAATCACTTGAATAAGGGAGGGGCTTACAACGTAATGCTGTTCAGTGCATTGCAAACTCCTTAAGTACACATGGGAGACCAGTCTGACACATACCATTGGATACTGCCGCCTGCGAAGCACCTAAGCCCAGTTTGATTCGCCGTCTCCTTGTAGCCCTAGGCAACATTAGTGGTCAAAGTGTGAAGGTACTGCAGTGTAAAGAGTACTAATACTTTCTTTAATTAGAACACCCAGAGTACTATTACTATTTTATTCACCACTCATTTTAAAACCTGCAGTTCTGCTCCATTTTTAGGGATTTTCCTAAATAAAACAGTCTTCTCGTCCGTTTTTACGGCATAATTATATTTATGTATTTCTATTGTAGTGTAGCCCCATCCATATACATGGCGCTTCACAGCAGTAATACACGGGACAAAGTAATAGGCGACATAATGTGAATAAGCACTACAGACATAAAAGTAAACAGGAAAAGCAATCCTTGCCCCAAAGAGCTTACAATCTAAGTGATAAATAGGGAGAACTTAAAGGGACAGTAGGAGGCTATACTATGTTACTATGTTACTATGTAACTGATATACAATCTTTACCAGACTGAGAACTTCTTGAAATTAGTCACAGGCAGTACAACTACTTTTAAGGCATTTTGACCCCTATGTAAATAACTTTTATCGCCATGTGCCTTGGGAAACCAAAATGACATTGTAAGCGATTAAAAAGCAGTGACTATATATTCATCGTCAGTGCTATTTCCAGGTCATGGGGAGCGCAGGTTAATATTAAAAGTATAAAAAGTATATAAATCTTTATCTATCCTTTTTCTTTATCTTTTCTATGTTAAAAAATAAGAATAATTTGAAATTAAAAGAATCCAAAGAGATTTATATATAAAAATTAAATTGATATACAACATACAGAAAATAGTAAAGAAAAATTGTTATGAAGACAATTGTTTTTACTAAGATAGATGTATAAATATTGTTCCTTTATCAAAATTGTACATGTAAGTAAGATGTTAATTTATTTAAGTAAAATAATAAAAAAATACTGAAAAAAATAAAAATATCGCAACCCATGTAAAAAAATAAATAAATAAAAGGTATGAGAGGATGGGAAGATGTAAACCCCAAATCAGGTGAAGAAAGAATCTATATACTGAGATGGGTATCGCACTTCTGTATTTGGTTAAATTAAGTTAAACTCTATTCAAACAAATTAAATAAATTACATTTTGATGAAAACATAAAAAATAAATAAAAAGTATAAAGAGACACACTTTTTTTATTGTTCAATAACAATAGTGGGTTGTTATATTTTACTTATCTTCACAGGTGCACTAATTACTTTACACCTGCATATCACAAGTGATTATATTTATCACAAATTAAGAACGACACTGTTTTATTGTTAAAATTCACCTATTAGGTATAAGCGCCTCTTTATAACACTGTTCTCTATTCACTGTAAAAAACAAATTATAATAACACCACCAGATAGCATTAAATCCTGCACAGGAGATCGGAACAGTTGTCAAATACCCGGACATTAAGTAGTAATGACTCACTATTGCAGGTTGACACCAAACTGCTGCGTGGGTAGCGGGGGTCGCGGGGGACGGGCTTTGCTGGACGCTGACTGACTTCCTTTCTGCACATTCTGCTGCTTCTGGTCGTGTCTGGGAGCAAAGGGCGACGTTACAAATCGAATGCATTGTAACAGATTACATTCCAGCATTGCTACATAGCTCCGACTCTATATCAGGGCGTCCAGGAGGGAAAGCGCCTCTTTGGATCCTGTACACGTTGGGCGGATTACCCTATTGGGCGGCCGGGGTTGTGGCGGGGAGGTCGGTGCTGCGCCTCTCCAGCTCCCTGACTGCCTGCAATACTCTCCATCCTCCAGTGGGCGCCGGGAGGGAGCGGAGGACCAGCGCAGGACCGCTCCCCATCCCAAGGTAAGTGTGTGTTGGTGTTGAAGTGAGTGAGTGGGAAGGGGTGGGGGGGTCTTACCTTCTCCAGAGTGGCCCTCCTCCTGCAGCGTCAGATTGTCATGGCAACCCAACGTCGCCGGACGACACGTTGCCATGACAACGCGTTGTCACATGACGCTGCAGAAGGAGGGACGCTCTTCAAGGAATCGCCCGGGCCAACGAAGACCAGATACGGTTTCTGCCAGTGTGTGAGGGCAGAGCTGCACTGTCTCCCGCACTCATTGGGTGACGCTCGGAACCTTCAGCTAATTGGAGCAGATGATGTACTTCCTACACGTGATGGAAACCGGGAAGCAGATCGGACGGATTATATCCCCACAGGTATCTCATCACTGCTCCTATTACAGGTGCGTATACAAATACATTAATGTAATACGCACGTTACACGTCAAAATGCCTCCTCAGCAGGTTTAAAGTGGACCTATTTTCAGGTGCTCTATGTTAGAAGTCCTGCTACAGTGGAGGTATTAAACTTAAAATTTTAACCCATTCGCTGTCAGAGGGGTCCTGCAACACCCCTCCCTGGCAGCGATGGGGTTAATAGATTTCGTTAAATTGGGTCTGCGCTAAAATGTAAATAATTCAGAGAACATTATTTACTATACCACGTGCAGAAATGGTTTAGAACAGGGGCGGCCAACTCCACCCCTCAAGGGCCACTAACAGGTCCGGTTTTACGGATATCCCTTCTTCAGCAGAGGTAGCTCAATCAGTGGCTGAATAACAATGACCAGGACCTTAAAACCTAACCTGTCCGTGGCCTTTGAGGACTGGAGTTGCCCACCCTAAATAATGAATACTTATAAGACTTACTGTAAAACCTCTGGCGGGACGATCAGACAGCTACATTTCAGATGTTCTCGGAGGTCACTTAAATAATTCATGTACAAAACCTTTTTGCCGAACTTGTGACTAAACAAAAACGAGAGGGGGAATTTTTTTTTAGAATTAATGTACGAGTATGATTTTTATATGAAAACAGAAGGTGTTTAACCCAATTAGAATATTAGTTAGAAGAGCAGGCCACTTAATCTGAGAAATAGCTTTACGTGATCAAACAGACAGCCCAGGTGAGCTTAAACAAAAGTGGCACCATTTCTCCACCGAACTGGAAAATGGTAGGATTAATATAAGCGAGTGGTTTTAAACCTTTTGAAAACTGTAGAACCCTCTACAAATATATTCTGACATCCTGAAACCCCTTAAACATGTATTGTGTGCATGAAACCCCTGCTCACCTATCTTATGTATATAAAAATATTATTGTTACAGCTTCTATATAATAATATTAATAATAATATATATATATATATATATATATATATATATATATTAATATTAATAATAATAATATATATATATTTTTTTTTTTTATTGTCTCTGCACTTCTTTAATTCAGGATGTGCTGAAACGCTGCGTAATACGGCAGGCTGAAGCTTATAGGGGATCCATGTTAAAATGGTTAAGAAATGGGACACACTGCTCATTTGCATGTCATTACCCAGAATCCCTGGCTGCAGTGGAAGCACTGTTTGCCAAGCGATAATGGGGACAGACAAGCTTGCAGACCTGTCTGAGACATGCAAATGCCCCACAAGTGGGATTTTTATTTAGGATCGATGGAGAAACCGGAGCACAGCCCACCAGTGCAAAACAGGACACGAGGGTCTTCTTTATAACGGTTTATTGATTAAAAGAACATAGGGCAGAGTTCCTAGAGACACTCTGACATGTTTCGCGCACAGGGCGCTTTATCAAAGGATTTTTATTTACTTTCTCTTACTGCCTCTCCTTCCTCCATCTCCGCTCAGGACTTTGCTGACTATTTTAAGGAAAAGGTGGAATCCATACGTCAAAACATCCCCTCTGTTGCCTCCTCCCATCCTACACCTCTTCCTGACTCTCCTCCTGCCTTCCTTGACTCTTTTTCCACTGTCACAGAGGAGGATGTGTCGCTGTTGATCGCCTCTTCTCCCTCTACCACTTGCTCTCTTGACCCCATTCCCTCCCATCTCCTAAAACCTCTTGGTCCTACTTTAATTCCTACACTCACACACATTTTTAACTCCTCCCTCTGCTTTGGAACCTTTCCATCCTCCTTCAACAGTTATACCATTACTCAAAAACAGCAAGCTTTACCCTACCTGTCTTTCTAACTATCGACCTCCTCCCTCCTCCCTCCTGCCTTTTGCCTCTAAACTCCTTGAACGTCTTGTATTCTCTCGATTGCTCCATTTTCTCAACACCTATTCTCTCCTAAACCCTCTACAATCTGGCTTCTGCACTGCTCACTCCACGGAAACAGCCCTCACTAAAATAACTGACGACCTCCATGCTGCCAAAGACAGAGGTCATTACACTCTGCTCATATTACTCAACCTCTCTGCAGCATTTGACACCGTGGACCACCCTCTTCTCCTTCACATTCTCCATTCTCTTGGTATTCGGAACAAAGCTCTATCCTGGATCTCATCCTACTTCTCCCATCGTACTTTCAGTGTCTCTTCTGCTAACACCTCCTCCATTGATCTCTCTGTGGGGGTACCCCAGGGCTCTGTCCTGGGACCTCTTCTCTTTTCTCTGTACACACTCGCTCTAGGTGACCTAATAACATCTTTTGGGTTTAAATATCACCTCTATGCTGACGACACACAAATGTACTTTTCAACACCCGACCTTACACCTGCTGTACAAACCAAAGTTTCTGAATGTCTCTCTGCTATATCATCCTGGATGGCCCTCCGCTGCCTTAAACTCAACATGGCTAAAACAGAACTCCTCACACTTCCAACCAAATCTGGCCCTACTACCTCCTTCCACATTACGGTTGGAACTACGATCATTCACCCAGTAGCCCAAGCACGTTGCCTAGGGGTCACACTCGACTCCTCTCTCACATTCGCCCCTCACATTAAAAACATATCTAAAACCTGTTGCTTTTTCCTCCGCAATATAACAAAGATACGCCCTTTCCTCTGATGCTCGACTGCTAAAACTCTGACTCAGGCCCTCATTCTCTCCCGTCTTGATTACTGTAACCTCCTGCTGTCCGGCCTTCCTGCCCCTCACATGTCTCCCCTACAATCTATCCTAAACGCTGCTGCCAGAATCACTCTACTCTTTCCTAGATTAGTCTCAGCATCTCCCCTCCTGAAATCCCTCTCCTGGCTTCCGATCAAATCCGCATCTCACACTCCATTCTTCTCCACACTTTTAAAGCTTTACACTCTTCTGCCCCTCCTTACATCTCAGCCCTAATTTCTCGTTATGCACCATCCAGACTCTTGCGTTCTTCTCAAGGATGTCTTCTTTCTACCCCTTTTGTATCTAAAGCCCTCTCCCGCCTTAAACCTTTTTCACTGACTGCCCCACACCTCTGGAATGCCCTTCCCCTCAGTACCCGACTAGCACCCTCTCTATCAACCTTTAAGACCCACCTTAAGACACACTTGCTTAAAGAAGCATATGAATAGCACTGTGGATAATACTGGACACATGATATAAAGCTTGGCCCCCTGCAGACGCACTTACCAGAACTCCCTCCTACTGTCTCTGTACGTTCTCCCTACCTACCAATATGACTGTAAGCTCCTCGGAGCAGGGACTCCTCTTCCTTAATGTTACTTTTATGTCTGAAGCACTTATTCCCATGATCTGTTATTTATATTATCTGTTATTTATTTGATTACCACGTGTATTACTACTGTGAAGCGCCATGTACATTAATGGCGCTATATAAATAAAGACATACAATACAATACTTTATAGTATATAGAATGTATAACAATACAGTATATAACATCTAGTTACCTTTCTGAATTATTATACTAAAACGTGTCTACATTGTATTTCCCCCTCTACTGTATATCCCATTTATGTGGATCTTTGATTTGATTTTAAGTTTCATGTTGGTTTCCCCCAGATATCAGTCAGAAAAGCTTAGAAGTCCAGATGTTGCACTGTGCACCTACACAATAAAACAAGGTTTTATCCATACATCCCTGCGAGTTCCAGAGTTCTGATCGCTGCATTCGCTTTATATTCCACTGGCGGCACTTACTTGGCCAGCGCTACAAACTGGGCAGGCTGCTATTCTTTAACCTTATCACAGTGAGCGGGTCCTGTAACAACCTCTTTCGCTGCCTGAGGGACCATTAAGGCATTGCTTAGCAAGGAGTTAATCCATGGCAGGTTTATCAGTGGGTATGCACAAAGTGGCAGAACAGAATAACTCATTTATCAGTGGTTGGGCACAGTAAGATTAGGACTTCACATTTTTGTTTTAGCACCTAAAGATTTGATCATTTTCACTCCATGATTCACAGAAATGGGAATCAGATGAAAGTATAGGGGTGTGCGCGTGCCGAGCGTACGCGGAGGGTGTTAGGCTGCAAATGAAGCATGCAGAGCGCGACTGATCTGTATCACTTGAATTGCTTATCTTGACTAAAAAGTTAATGACTTGCAAACCCATGAGACGGAATAAAGGACTCGGCGAAGAGCAGGAAATCTAGGACAGAGTTACTCAAATGTTCTTGTTTGTTTTTCACACACTGGTTATTATCTCAAACAGGGACTTTTAAGCAAAGATTAAGGTTTCATCGACCAATCCCCTGCAAACTGTGTCTAGACTTACACTGCATAAATATATTTTAGCCGGCAGTGAGCTTTAATGAACTTTAATACCTCCCTTGATACTTGAACGCAGTGTCACATACCAAACGCTTCCTATTCCTCATTGTAACCACTCCCCATATCACACGCTGACAGGAATACATAAAACTGTTTGATCCATGGACGCCCAAAACCACTTGTTTAATATAAAACTTTCCTGGCTTCAATTGCAGGAGCAAATATGGGTGCTTGGGCAGGAAACAAGAATATCGGAGCTCTAGACAAGGAGAATGTATATCTATAGGGAGGGAGATATCCTGAAAACCTGACCTGTTGGCGGGGATCTTGAAGACTGGAGTTGAGAACCCCTGGGTTACACTAATTAGTAGTCCCCATGGGGTGGGTGGTATATATATATATAACTCACATGTAGAGTTAAAAGGTGATAGCAGGGTGCAACCATCCAGGTGTCAGCAAAGCACCACATCTGATATAGAAAAACAGGACAGGCACTCCAAGTTCCAAAAGTGAAATTGTATTCCTCAATGTTTCAGCTCATAACGGAGGCTTTATGAAGATCACCAATCGTGAAACAACAGTGAGCATCTTTATACCCCAAGCACCAAAGTGTGACCCCTGAAAAACCCGCAAAAAACACTCCTTGAACCCTGATGACATCATAGTGAGGTGAAGACCTAGTGGGGTGAACGGGGCCCTACTCCAACTTGAAAAAACAGGGGGAGGGATGGAGGGTGGGCCTAAGTAGGGGTGAAAACACCCCAGTAGATAGAAGCCCCCGTAAACCAGTCCCGATGCTGGTAACATGATCACAGGGGAAACAATAAATCAAATTGCAACAGCAACTATAGACACAACAAGGCAAGAGTAACGTATCAATGGCAACCGATTACAGATACATGTAAGGTTATGCATTTGGGAAGCAAGAATAAACAGGCGACTTACAGATTAAATGGGGATACATGGGGGAATCCTTGATGTAGAAGGATTTAGGAGTGCTTGTAGACCGCAGGCTTAACAATAGTGCCCAATGTCATGCAGTAGCGGCAAAGGCAAACAAAATCTTATCTTGCATCAAACGGGCAATGGATGGAAGGGAAGTAAACATAATTATGCCCCTTTACAAAGTATTAGTAAGACCACACCTTGAATATGGAGTACAATTTTGGGCACCAATCCTTAGAAAAGACATTATGGAACTAGAGAGAGTGCAGAGAAGAGCCACCAAATTAATAAAGGGGATGGACAATCTAACTTATGAGGAGAGGCTAGCTAAATTAGATTTGTTTACATTAGAAAAGAGGCATCTAAGAGGGGATATGATAACTATATACAAATATATTCGGGGACAGAACAAGGAGCTTTCAAAAGAACTATTCATCCCACGGGCAGTACAAAGGACTCGGGGGCATCCCTTTAGGTTGGAGGAAAGGAGATTTCACCAGCAACAAATGAAAGGGCTCTTTACAGTAAGGGCAGTTAAAATGGGGAATTCATTACTCATGGAGACTGTGATGGCAGATACAATAGATTTGTTCAAAAAAAGGTTGGACATCTTTTTAGAAAAGAAAGGTATACAGGGATATACCAAATAAGTAAACATGGGAAGGATGTTGATCCAGGGAGTAATCAGATTGCCAATTCTTGGAGTCAGGAAGGAATTTATTTTTCCCCTTATGAGATATTATTGGATGATAGGTCACTGGGGTTTTTGGTTTGCCTTCCTCTGATCAATAAGTAAGTATAGATATAAGATAAAGTATTTTAACTAAATTTAGCGTAGATTGAACTTGGACACATGTCTTTTTCAACCTCATCTACTGTGTAACTATGTAACATTTAAGAGATTGCAGGTCTGGGTTGAAAATCCATGGAGAAACAGATCTGTCCTTGGCAGCTCCTAATCATCAAGTGTTTTGCATCATTTGATTCGTGTAATCGCAACGGTTACAAATATCTAGTTGTTGTTCTTGCGAATTGCTGTCAGACCCATGATATCTTCATATTTAATAAATGTACTCTTTTTGGAATACCTTCTTAGCCACGCCCACTGATACTTTGCAGAGTCCTCCAAAGAATGCCTTTCAAGGTATATTTAAACGGGTCTTGTTTATTCTAGTGACAGGGAAGCCATATTTCAATCTTCCCATTAAAAAAAAAAAAAACAGATGTCCTTATCTCTAGATAAACATTCCTATAAAACTAGGTCTGGTCATGGGTTTAACAGGCCATAAAAGCAATTCTTGTATTTTTAAGACAAATCTGTAACCAACGTTAACCCCTCGTGTGCCAGATTGATTAAAATACTAAATTGTTGCCTTATTCATTACAGTGACCGTAAGCCTATGTCAACGTGATGCATTTCAGACATTTTTTAATGCAATTAGCGTAGTTAATGCGCATTAACCTCGGAACATAACGTCCATTATGAACCCTGATTTAAACGGAGATTTCTGGATCTACAGTAGATCTCGGACATTGTCAAGAGTAATTTTGTACAAGTGCCTCTTCGGGTCAACATACGGTAACAAGGTATGTTGCCTCTATGCTTAACTGGGATTGGTGCAGTAACAGGAGGAGTTAGAGAAGGTTTACTTACTGCACATATGTTAATGTTATCCACCTTAACAACCAAACATACAACCACAATTCCTATTAAACAAGCAAGCTCACACCCAGACTTTTAACATTGTATCTGTAGTTCACTGTGTCATTTTGCACTGGGACAGGCTTATGGATGGTATGTAAGACATGCACGTCCCTGAGTGTTGTCTGCATTCATTAACTGTAACATCCCAGGTTGTAGAATTGTTCATGTCGCCTCTCGCCTTACATCCTTTCAGCATGCTTCAGGCTCTATGGGTTGCCCAAACCGCTCCACTGCGGAGAAATCCCCAGCAAATAAAATACTTTCTTATTCTATAAACATGAACACTTACACACGGATCTATGTTGGGTCGCGCCAGCCCCTTTCTTTGCACACCAGCCTTAATAAAAATAAAAAAAACTACCCACCTTATAATGGGTTTAAATATTTTCCACAGCACTTTGATGAAGTTGGTTGGATGAACGACATACAGAGCTTTCAGGTTCTTCTTGTACCTTAATAGGAGAAATAAAAAGATTATCTCTGTAATATTAGCAAAGAAACTGAATCTATTGAGCAATTTTGCAGGCACTAGAGCAGGGATGGGCAACTCCAGCCCTCAAGGGCCACCAACAGGTCAGGTTTTCAGGATATCTCCACTTCAGCACAGGTGATTCAATCACTGACTCAGTCTTCGAATGAGATACCTGTGCTGAAGCAGAGAGATCCCGAAAACCCGACCTGTTGGTGGTACGATGGGGTTCTACCCCTATGAGCTTACAATCTTGTTTTGGTGGCTGAAGCACCTGGAGGATAAGTGACTTCCACCCAACATCTCAAGGACCCGGCATGGAAATGTGAACCAGGTTCTCACGTATCAAAGGTTGCGCTACTAGCATAGGCCGGGCCTTCTCTCGGCTACATTGCTAGTCCCTGGCAGTGAAGCGGTTAAGAGAAAGTCATTCATAGGTGGCTTTCTTTCAAATTGAAGTCGAGAATGGGAACTGGGGAATAATTAGTGCTTTTCCAAGGAGCTGGAGATCATAGGATCGAACTATCATTATGTGAACAGACAAAGTGCAGTTCTGCTGCCGGCATATAATAGAACAAAAAAAAAAAACACCCCATTTGCCATGTTTCTCCGAAATATCCTATTTGATTCCATTATGCTCTCTCCTCACTTTGAAGAGTCTGCATTACAGATCCATGCACGGCAGCAGCGAAATTATCACAGCCCTTTCATCACAAATTCCTGTAAAGCAAATAGATCTGCGCTTTCTAAAAGGTTCATGTAATTGTGCTTGCAGAAAATGAACCAAAAATAAAAGCAAGCACAGGCCATCAATAGCTTATATGAAACATGCTGAGCTCGCAAATAGTTTTACTACCGATGCTTCAGTGCTAATTGTTTTTTTCACAACACTTTATTTCAAGGCACAACTCTGCATTTTAATCATTATTACAATTCTGAGAGGCCTATTCATTCTGTATCTCATCCGATCAATTTATCTGGGCCCTTAGATCAACTTTGTGATGATAATACAGTAATAACTTTATTTCATATAGCGCTTTTCTCCCAATGGGACGCAAAGTGCTTCTCAATTACAGAATAGTGCGCAGTACGCAGCATGTAGGAATGTTACAGACACAGTCCCTGCCCAGATGAGCTTACAATCTATGTTTTTGGTGCCTGAGGCACAGGGAGATAAGGTGACTTGCCGAAGGTCACAAGGAGCCGACACCGGGAATTGAACCAGTTCCCCCTGCTTCACACTCTGTGTCATGGTTTAGTGTCTTTACTCACGGAGCTGCTCCTCCTCCTCCCATGAAACGTTAGGGAGGAGCGAAGAGACGCCGTGGAAAGTATTTCCTGCGCCCCTGTTCTTCTCCACTCTCTTAGCATCAATAAGCCTTTGTCTGAAAATGGGACTTAAAATTAGGGCTTGTAATCTGCATTGAAAACACTGAACAAAGAGTATAAAAAAAAAAACAGCAGGACTTCACATGCAGGCTTTCGGTCTTTTAATGTAAAAAAAAATACAAATATAGGGAGAATTTTTTCTATTTAAAGGGCACCACACAGATCTCATTCAATATGTATTGTGGGGTGGGATGGGATGGGATGGGATGGGGGGGGGGGGGGGGGAAGAGAACTGTACCTTTTAATTAAATTTGATCTGATAGTCTATACTTTTTTATTGCATTTACTTGGAAGGCAGGATTGGATTTGTGATAGTATCTTGCAGTAAAGAGAACAATACTTAGCACACTGAATGGTCGATGTAAGAACTGTTTGAGAAGTGCAGTAAGCGTAGGCGAGTAAAAGGCACATGGAACATACTTTCTGTCAAACGCCTTGTACGCGCTCTGTAACCAGCTGAGGGACGGCTTGTTCCGACTGTTGAGACCGAAGTGAAAATAGATCACTGTGTAATCATTCTCCACGTATTGATCTAATGTATATTTTAGGTACCTACAGGAAGAGGAAATAAAAGAACAATGAATGTAAAACCGGCCCTAAATGCTGGGCATCTATACATTTTAATGCTCAGATTAGAGAAACGCCAATGTGTCCAAAAGTGGTGGTCGCGATAAATTCTCACCAAAGTTGCAACAATTTGCATTGCAAGAAAATGAGCCCCAAATCAGAGATTTCCACATAGAATTTGCAGTTTAACCGAGATAGGGCTTTGCAGGAGAAAGAGAGACAGAATGTCCTGGGTATTTCAGGTATCTCGCCACGGGAGGTATAGATTAGTGTTTCGGGAGATGTCAAAATCAATGGGAATCTGACCCTCCCTCCATCTCTCACCTCTCCCTCCATCCCCTATCCCTCTGCCCCCCTTCTCCCTCCCTCACTCCCCTCTCCCCCCCTTCTCCCTCCATCACTCCCCTCTCCCCCAGTCCCCTCATCACACCCCTCTCCCCCATCGCTCTCTCCCCCCCATCACTGCACCTCTCCCCCATTCTTCTCATCCTCCATCACTCCGCTCTCCCTCAGTCCCCCCCATTCTCCCTCAGCCCCCCCATTCTCCCTCCATCACTCCCCTATCCCCCATCCCTCACTCCTTTCTCCCTCCATCCCTCAGCTCTCCCCCTGTCCCCTCATCATTCCCCTCTCCCCCATCCCTCCCCCTCTCCCCCCATCCCTCTCACCCTCCATCACTCATTTCTCCCTCTGTCCCCCCAACACTCCCCTCTCCCTCATCCCTCTCTCCCTCCATCACTCCCTTCCTCCCTCTCTCCCTCCATCACTCGCCTCTTCCTAAGTCCAAATCCCTCCCTCTGTCCTCCTCTCCTTGCGTCCCCATCCCCCTCTCCATCTCTAACCTCTCCCTCCATCCCCCATCCCTCTCTCCCTTCCCCCTCCCCCCCATCCATCTTTCCGCAACATGAGAGTTCTTCCTAAATGAAACTGAAATGTTAAACCTTCACCGGTCTCTTCCTTAAGTGTCCCGGACATTGTAAATGATCCATTATACGAGATAGGTACTAGACATTTTTACTAGATAATTGAATCTATGAAGAACTCTCACGTTGTAAAATGTATGATCATCCGCAGTGAATCTGCATTTCTCCATGACAAATGTGGCTACTAGAGCCTTGCAATTGAATATACTGATCTGAATGTGAATGCGACAGATGCATACTTTAAAGATGCAAATATTAGGCTTTGGCCCCCGTCCTCCCGGCGGCACGTGGCGACTACAGCCGCGATCGTCAGTCTGTAGGGGAGCGGGGCATGATGAGGGCGTGGCCATGATGGGGCCATTGGCTGCGTGCCGACTTGTGACCGCATCACTGCACGGGAAGACACAAATTCTTGTCTTCCCTGCCAGCGTACACGTCACAGCGCTTTGCGCACCCACAAACACACAGCCACTGGGGTATGCCCCATAGAGGGCTGTGCTGTGGTGTGTGGCGCGTGGCGCCGTCACAACCAGGGACTTAAAGTCTGACAAAGGGACCAGGAGACCCTGAAACATTGCTGTGCGGTTTGGTTATTAGTAGTATGTGTCATTACCGGCAAGATGCTGGAATAAATCAATGAAAGCTATTTTTGAAGAGACAAGCGAGCATCTCGGCATCCCTTGCATCTGATCAGGAATATCTTCAGAGGTTCTCTATTTTAACAATCCTTCCACAACTTCTTTTAATATTTGGCTTGTAGTCAGTGGCGGATTTCCCGTTCGGCCCAGGCTTAGGGCGGCAAAATTTGGTGGCTTGTAGTGGTGGCTAGGGTTGCAAGGTGACTTCTCCAAAATACTGGGCACAGTGGTGCACGCACGCATCTCTCTACTCTTTGATCCATGCCGTTTCCTCCTCTCCTTGGCCCCAACTCTTCATTGGCTGCTACTGGGTAATGCTGCCCAGCTTCCTAGCAACAGCCCTGGTCTCTCTCTGCTTGGGGATATCCCGTGGTCCCCCAAGCCGGTCAGGTCACTATGAGCAGATAGGTAATACCAGTATACACATACATGTCCAGTTTTACCTCTAATTTTTTTACTGGACAGTGTCCAAATACAGGACAGTCCGGATCAATACTGGACATTTGGCAACCCTAGCGGTGAGGAGAAAGAGAAAGACCAGAAATGTGCTGCACAACAAAAACCCTGCATGAGGATCGCAAGTCCCCAAAGGAAGGATCTCCGATGGCCAAAAATGGCTCCAATTGAAGAGACACTTCCAATAAAATATATGTGACTGACTAACGACCTACTGAGGGGTAGGACAGAGAACACCAAGGAAGGGAGCGAAAGTAGACCTTCTATCTGCCCAAACAAAACTCGGTCAGGAGCTGTCGTACCAAAAGGGGGAGGAGACAAAGCCCCACTGTAGTGCCCCGCCATTCGGACAGCAAAGAAAACTAGAAACATATGTACCCATATTCCCATTTCTTTAAATCCTTCATGGCAGCCATAACAGCTGGGATATAGCCCCTCCTACTAGCTGTGGTTATGACGCAGGTATAAAAGGAGGTGTGTCCTCATCCCTGGTCAGTTATCGTTTAGCTAAGCTCCTAAAAAGAAACACAACTAAGCACAGCCATGAAATACATTCCAAACAATAACAATAATAATGGGAAGTAGGCTGCCATTGAGGATTGAAAGAAATGGAAATATCGGTAAGTATACTTCTAGTTTTTGTTTATATTGCCCATGGCAGAAACAACAGCTGGGACACTCCAAAGTAATTATGTAGCTTGGGTGGGAACATCCATGGTAGCTGAAGGTAGCTCATATTTTGAGGTGTGCAACGATGACCATGTTGCTGCTTTACAAATGTCTTGTGGAGGCCTGAGCCTTTTCCGCCAAAGAGGTTGCCATAGCCCTTGTTGAATGAGCTTTAAGAGTCTGTGGTGGAACTTTGTTTACAGAATAATAAGCTACGCTGATAGTAGCTGTGATCCACCTTGAAATGGATACGGCAGAGGCCGCTTACCCTTTTCTAGAGCATAAACAGTTGAAGTTTTCCTGAACTTGGTTGTCTTTTGGACATATAATATTAGAGCTCGAACTACATCTAAGTTATGTAATCGTCTCTCTTTTTGGTTAGAAGGAAGAGGGCAAAAAGTAACCACGATATACTGATTCGTAGTGAATTCGGATACTACTTTAGCATGGCAGTGAGGGACCGTACTCATCACAATTTTAACTTGATGAACTTTAATATATAGTTTTTTGCGTCATAAGGCTTGCAATTCTCCAACTCTGCGTGCTGTAGTGATTGCTGTAAGAAACACTATCTTGAGAGAGAGTGATTTAATAGATAGGTCCTTCAAAAAGCTGTAGAGGTGAATGAATCTAAGACCAGATTGAGATCCCATGAAGGCATGGGAGTCTGTCGTTTGGTTCTGATGGTTGCTTTGATGAATCTAGCAACCATAGGATTGATAGCAATTTGTCTTTTAAAGAGGGCGCCCAAGGCTGACACCCGGACTCTTAATGAAGCAAGTTTAAGTCCTTTTTTAAATCCTAGTTTTGGGAACTGCAGGATCTGAGGAATTGTTTCTCTGTGGAGTAATGTCCTCATTATAACACCAGTTAATATCTTCCATATTCTGTAAAATATAGCTGAGGTGACAGCTATCTGGAGTGAAGTAAGGTATTACTTGTTTGAGTAGTTCAACAAGCTTAAATGTCTCCTCTCAACCTCTACTCCATCAACTGAATGAATCCAGGATTGTGATGAAAGATCGGCCCTTGTGTCAGCAGGACAGCAAGTGGAGGAGGCCTCCATAGAGTGTCTGTGGAAAGGTTCGATAGATCTGCGAACGATGCCCACCTGGGACAATGCAGCACTATTAGTATAGAATTTGCTTTGTCTCCTGATTTTGGCGATCACCATCGGGAGTAACGGAATGGGAGTGAATGTCCGTATGACTGACATGGCATCCCAAATCGTGGCTTCGAGATCCTGCCATCTGAGCTGAAATGAGAAACTGTTTTATTTGCTCTGGAAACCATCAAGTCTATTGATGGAAGCCCCCATCGATGCACTCGGATCACGAATATCTGTGAACATAACGACCATTCCCCTGATAGGATTGCTTGTCTGCTCAAGAAGTCTGCCTTTATATTTTGGTCTCCTGAAATGCAAGTTGCAGAAAGATGGGGAACTGCGTGTTCTGCTCATCTCAGGATCTTTGAGGCCTCTCTGAGGGTTTTTATACTTTGTGTGCCCCCTTGTTTGTTGATATAAACCACTACTGTGACGTGGAAAGTTCTTTAGGAGTCTTTGAATTGCGTAAAATACTGCACATATTTCCCTGGATTTTGATGGGTAACTTGGTCTCTGTTGAGGACCATTGACCTTAGACTAAATCGATCTAGGCAGAAGCCCCACCCCCCATCCTCTTAAACTTGTATCAGTGGTAAGTATATTCCATGTAGATGGAACCATGGACTTTCCTTTGCGAGGGTTTTTTTGTGTGATCCACCAATGAAGACTTTGTCTTGTGGAGGCAATCAAAGGAATTTTGTCTCGTGGTATTGGAAAGTTATTCCTGCCATGATGAATAAAATGAATAAAGTTGACCTGTAGCCATCCCAGATAGAATCTGGCCCATGGCACTACATAAATGACAGCGTTTAGAAGCCCTATAAAAAAGGTGTATATAATTTAGTCGGGAAGGACGATTTATTTTTTAGGAAAGAATTAACTTTTTCGATGATATTGGCCACCTTTAATAGAGGTAAAGGCACGACCCCCTGTTGGGTATTGAACAGGTTCTCAGGAAACTGAATCATTGGAGCAGGAATCATCTTGCTCTTGTTTCATATTTATGATCCATCCGTAGTCTTCTAGTTCTTTGCGGACTCTCTGGACATGTAGTTGTGCCAGGTGTTCTGAATGAGCTTTAAATCAGCAAATCATCTTGATACGGCATGACAAATATTCCATCTTGGAGAAGCTTGGTGTCAATTACCACCATTACCTTGGTAAATGTCTGAGGTGCTGTTGCCCACGACCCAAACGGCAAGGTTTTAAACTGAGAGAGATTGTCTCCTCCACAGAAATTAAGAAATTTGTGATGAGTGTGGTAAAGCGGTGTGTAGATAGATGTCGCTCAGGTCGATTGATGCTAATCAATCGAGTAGCTGAACTGCTGACATGACTGCCTTGAAGGATTCCATCTTGAAATGACTGACCGTCAAGAAGTGGTTGACCTGTTTGAGGTTAAACACCACTCTCTGACCCCTCATGCCTTTGGCACCGCTAGAATGGCTGCATTGAACCATAGATCATACCTGCCTTGAAGGATTCCATCTTGAAATGACTGACCGTCAAGAAGTGGTTGACCTGTTTGAGGTTAAACACCACTCTGTGACCCCTCATGCCTTTGGCACGGCTAGAATGGCTGCATTGAACCATAGATCTTGAAAAGCCTGATTCAAATTGCTGACTTAACGGATCATTTGGGTAGGCGAGATTTCTGAAAGAAGCTGCCTGGGTCTGAGAAAAGGCATAACCATCTCTTATGACTCGGAGAACCCATGAGTACTCCGTAGTCTCGACCCACTGTTTGAGAAACTTTGCCAGTCTGCCCCCAACTGATGTAAAAATTTCCCACTGAGCTCCATACAATTTCAGGCGTTCCACTTTTTCGGCCTCCGTTGGTTGAAGTTTGCTTTGGGATTTCCCCCGAGGGGTCGCCCATCCCAGTTCGTATTGAAAAGCCTGCCTGGTCTGTAGGCTCTGGCCTGTTGATAATTACATCTCAGCGGTTTTGGACGTGAATACTGAAATTCTGACCCTTGGTGGTAGAGATCCTAGAAAGGATGGATCTCAGAAGAGGTTGGAACCGGTATAAGGCAGGTAAACTAATTTTGTTTTGAAAGTAGTGTCTGTTGCCCATGGTTTTAACCACAGTTCCTTCCTAGTGATTATTAATGCTGAGGATCTTGCTGTGAGTTGCATGACGTCCATGGAAGCATCGCACAGGAAATCCATGACATCTTTTAAGCTAGAAAAGTCCCGTAATAGCTTCTGACTGGAAGTCCCTGATTCAATTCAGTCTTCCAAATCTGAGATCCAGATCCTTACTTTTCTGTATATACCGACTATAGCGGTTACTGGTTTCATGGCCGTTCTAGAGTAAAGTATTGCCTTTGTAATGTACTGTCAGTAGGTTTCTTCATAGGGTCTTTAAAAAGGAGGAACCAAGTTCCAAGGGAATGGACGTATGCTGCGTCAACATTAGGAGGATGAGTCCATGTTCTGCAGTCCTCCTCCTGGAATGGGTACATTCTATAAAAATGTTTTGATGCCAAGGCATGTTTTTCCATCATTCTCCATTTGGGGTTAATGATGTCTTGAATTGCTCCATGGACCAGAAAAGATAGTCATTTTCCTGGGGCTCAGCAATGCTTGATTCAAGACCCCTGGATGCTCTTCAATATTTAGTGGGATACACAGATTTAATTAGCTTTTCAATGGTCTCTTGTTTAAATGATCCTCGATCTTCCTGAATTTCTATTTCATCAGAGGAGGATTCATCATCATCATCATCATCATCATCATCTACAGAAAGGTTTTATTGCTTCTGGAAGTCCAATATACTGTACTGTCGTCTTCACAATCGACTGAAATTTGAAATCTGATACATTTGGCTGGGATCCTATCTTCTGTAAAGGATTGCACAAGAGCATTTCACCAGTCCACAAATTAATTTAATGGGGGAACGATTATCTAACTCTGTAATCTTTTTAACATAGTCAGCATGCAGTCTTTTAGTATATGAAACTGGTAACGTGACATCACATATAGCACAATCCCTGGATTTTACAGCTGCTTTCTAGGCTTAACAGCCAGGGGATACAGCTGTAACTGCTCAGATTTGTGATCCACTGCTTGTGTAGCAGGGTCAGACATGATTAATGAGCAGGAGTCCAATAGCTGCCTAGAAGCAGATAAACCAGGGCAGAGTCTATTTAGTGGATACCAGCAAACCACTGGAGGGGTCGGCAGGTCTCAATCTTCAGATAAAGTGGAATACATAAACAGGTGCCGATTAACTGCTTTAGAGCAGACTCACAAGGCAAACTATAGCACAGTAGAGCAAGCAAACCACATTGCGGGGTACATTGGCTTCTGATTATGGCAGTGAAACACAAGCTGCATGAGCAGATGCCTCTTCGCTGCTTGAGAGCAGACTTATTAAGCAAACTATAGCATAGCAGAAACAAGCAAACCACTTGAGGGGTAGATTGACTGCATTGCAGGGAGCAAACTACTAGGATGTAGTGTTGAGTCGCAGAGACAGTTACTGTACTGTTCATTTGCTTAGATACTTCTGTTAATGATAATGGGTTACCTTTTACATACCTGGCTGAACCTGCTTTCGTGCTTTAGCAGCATCCCACATGAATGGAAGTGATGTCATCAGCGCCATGTGCAACCTGAAGTAGCCTTGTCAGTGCCACACACAACCGGAAGTACTGTCAACGGAGCCGTACATACCGGAAGTGCTGTTGTTGCCTCCCGGAGGGATTGTGGAAAGACTCTGCAGTCCCCCTTCAGAGACCGGAAGCGCATTTTTACCGGCCAAGGTATTTCCCAGGAGGTCTCCCAACCTGGAAATAATCAGGCCTAACACTTAGGGTAAAAAAATATATATATATTGGATTGGTGGGACGGCTACCCCATAAAAAAATCAGAACTAACCAGATATGAAAAAAATAAAAAAAGGTTTATTGATTACATGCTAAAAATACAAAACAAAAAATACCGACGGACAAAAATCTCCTCCCACGCGTTTTGCACCTGGTATGGCGCTTTTTCACCTTGAAAAAGCGTCATACCAGGTGCAAAATGCGTGGGAGGAGATTTTTGTCAGTCTGTGTATTTTTTGTTTTGTATTTTTAGCATGTTATCAATAAACCTTTTTTTATTTTTTCATATCTGGCTAGTTCCGATTTTTATGGGGTAGCCGTCCCACTAATTCAATATATATGTTTTTCTCTTGGTTCTACTGTGATTGGAGCGACGCACACGGGGGTCACGGATTTCTCCACAAGCGCCGGATTGCAGAGCGCTCAACCAGCTGGGGGAGAGACAGTGATTCATAGTGAGCAGCAACAGCTCCACACTGGGCATACCGGAGGCACCGAGTAAGAACCATAGTCCCAGCCACTTCATGGAGATACTTCAATCACCTCTTGAGTTAATCTGGGTTGGTCTTTACTTTACCACAAATACGTGTCTTCCTCTCTCGCCCCTTAATCCATTTGATGGTTATATTATATGTGGATTTGTTTCTCCGTTTATCCCGATTATCATTAGCCCGAAAAGGTTATTTGGATATTACCATGCTGTTTCCTTGAGCTTATACTCAGTTTATTTTACAAAATATCTAACACTCAGGGTAGTCTGCCTCTGTTGATCCTTATTCCAGAGAACTGAATTTCATGGCCCTGGAGTAACTTCCATTTTGGACGTTGGAACCACAACTGTGGAAGTTGTGTGAGGGGGAATCCGGCATCCCTGACCATCTTGCGAAGCTGCCCTATACCCGACTCCAAAACCTTGAAACACACATACCATTGGGTCTGTAACCCTGTAAAACGATGCTCGTCTCCGATAGGAAGCAGACCCGCATAGCTAAGATAGAGGTTATGATCCCCTACCAGAGCTAGGAGACAGAGTCCTGTTAGAGTAGTCATAGTTGGGATGCAGGCAGTGGTCAAGGCAGGCAGCAAAGATGCAAGGTCGGGGTCACAGACTGGGGTCAGCAACGGGTAATCCACAGACAGAACAGGTAACATGGCTGCAGACAAACAGGAACAAGACAGGAACAGGGCATAGGAAGACACAGAATAGAATACTATGTGCTTAGGTGGAGGCTGAGAGTAGCTGGCTGCTATTTAAGAAGCTGGAGCCAGGGTAGCCAATTACCAACTACAAAAGAGGTTTGCCATGAACCAAGATGGCCGCAATAGCCACTTAAGGACAAATTCCAGAAAAGGTCCGGACTGGAACCCTTACCCCTGGTAGTGAGGGGGTCCTTCCCTCAGGGGAATGCGTAAGAGCGGCAAACCTCAAGAGAGCAGCAGGCAGCTGTACAACGATGCCAGAAGGAAATCCATCTTTCTCAATAAACCTAAAGGAAAAACTAAAATGCTAAAGTTTAGTGCAAAGTAGCAGGAGGAATGGGGACATCCTTCCTCGAGTTTAGGTAGAACAAGAATAACGGACCAGGGATGAGGACACACCTCCTTTATACCTGCGTCAGAATGCTTGTCCTATCCCAGCTAGGAGGAGGGGCTATATCCCAGCTGTTATGGCTGCCATGGAGGATGTAAAATAAAAAGGATTTCTAAATGCTGTACATGGTGCAGATAAGAATCTTCAAATAAAAATGGAAGTACTGTATACACTTTGATTTATCGCACTTTTGTCTCAGTCATATGTCAAATGTTTCTTATTTATAATTACCACATTATTCGCTGAAAAAAACAGCCACATTCTCCCAGGAAATACTCCCTCCACCCAACGCAAGTCAGTGGAAGTTGAAAAGATTGCTCACCTTTTCATACCAATCCTGAAAGAAGGTGGCCTGTCTGGTCTCACCATACAGTGTATATGTATGTATGTATGGGCATACCCCGCATTAACGTACGCAATGGGTCCAGAGCATGTATGTAAAACGAAAATGTACTTAAAGTGAAGCACTACCTTTTTTCCACTTATTGATGCATGTGCTGTACTGCAATCATCATAGACGTGCATAACTGATGTAAATAACGCATGTGTAACAGGCTCTATAGTCTCCCCGCTTGTGCACAGCTTCTGAACAGGTAGGTAGCTGGTATTACTGTTCAGGATGTGCTGACAGGCGCATGCGTGAGCTGCCGTTTGCCTATTGGGCGATATGTCCTTAATGGCGAGTGTACTTAAAGTGAGTGTCCTTAAACCGGGGTATGCCTCTAAGTATGTATGTATGTATGTATGTATGTACGTACGCCTGTATACACATACACACAGGGCAATCAATAGCTTCACCAGGGCCCAAGACAAGAGTTTCCACTGGGGCCCCACTTTCATCGGCCTTGCAAGGCCCTCCTCTCTCACCCCCCTCCATGTATTTCTCTCCCCCCTCTATCACTCAATGCCCCCCTTCTCTCATTCAATCCCCCACTGGCCACACACACATACAAGATTCACCAACCCCACACACACAATTAAACCCAGCCCCTATACACACACACACACACACACCTTGGTTGTGTTGAAGGCCTTCCTTGCCACGTTGGTCCTGCGTGGAATTTGGGTCCGACTTTCGAGCAGGCCCAACTTCCGGCGCGGACCGATGGGAGAGGAAGCAGCAGCAATCAGAGAACCAGCAGCCGGGCACAGAACTTGGGCCCTTCCCAAATTCCAGCGCCGACCGGACCCCCTGTAGCCGCAGTGCCCAGGACAGCCCTCCCCACCCATCCCCCTGTCAGCAGCCCTGCACACGACTCTGAAAAAAGAGGACCACTGTAGCTAAACCTCAGCAAATGGAAAACCGTGACATCATAGTGACACGAGATTGCAGCTTCCAACTTGGTGATCCCACATCTATTTTTGTTTTTTCCCCAGCAAGTACTGACAAATAAGTAAAAAAGATATATCTTGGCAATCAGAGCTTCTTGGATTCGCAGTTCATATAAGGTGGGCACAAAATGTACTTAGACATTAATAACATACTGTATCTTCTTCACTATATATTTTGGACAGTTATTTGTCTGTTCGCTGTGCATTTGGACACCTCTTAAGATATCGTAACCACATTTTGCATGATGGTTCCTGAGATCAAGGAGCAGGTTTTTGTCTATATTTGGATACAATTCACTGATGACATCACTGATGACGTGATCCCACCACACAACCCTCAAGCTGCCACTTAATGTCGGTCACTCCAATTTGCAACAAAAATCAAACAGGAGCAGCCAAAGTTCTTCAAGAGGGCGAGATCATTGTTTGGGGCGAGAGTACAATGTCCCACACACATGCATTAGAGGCCCTCGATGGAACACTTCAGAGGCAATGAAAGGATTATGGGTGGAGCTGTTGCGGCTCTAGCAGTGGATTCCGCATTAAGAAACTAAAACAATTTAAATGATCTGTTTATATCTCTCGGTATTTTTTAGCTTCTTAGAATTGCTGGGCAGAGCCGGGTTACTTCCAGCTAATAGTATGTGTATGTGATGCAGAAACGTACTCTAGCAGACGCGTGTGATCAATCTCATGGCAGGGGGGTAGGCGACAGCAGCTGAACGTGATTACTTTTCTTCCAGAGTTATCATCGCCTGTTAAATAAAACAGTGTTATTTAGAACCAATAATCCGGACAGCAGATAAGTACAGGTGCTAATTCCCATAAGCATGCCATCTACTTTTCAGTAGACATTGACCAGGAGTCATAAAGCCCCCATGAGAGTCGCTCCGTCCGATTTGGCGGCATTGATGTCAGCAGCAGCTGCGGGCAGATTGGGCGTGATGTCCCACATCGGTTTCATGACTCCCGGTCATTATCTGAAGCAGTTTCTGTTACAGTGATATACCATCTAATTCAGTAGTGGCGCAACTCCAGTCCTCTTGGGCCACCAACATGTCAGGTTTTCAGGATATCCCTGCTTCAGCACAGGTGGCTCAGTCATTATCCTGTGCTGAAGCAGGGATATCCTGAAAACTTGAACTGTTGGTAGCCTGTGAGGATTGGAGTTGGCCACTCCTGATCTAATTGATAACTCAGCATCTATTATGTACCAGTGTTATAATAACAGATAACAGCATGTGATATGCAACAGTATTATACTGTAACTAATAACCAAGGATGGGCATGTTCGCAGGTTCAAAATCCCGACTTCATCTTTTTTCCCCCTTTACTTTTAAGTCACAAAATAAGTAATGTAATAAATCGATTAATTCTCTAAGAGGTAGAGGCAGCCGTGTGGAAATAAAATATGCAGAAGAATTTCCACATTTTAGACAGTAAAGAGGAGTTGCTGCAAATAGCATAGAAAAAACAGTCAAATGCTAACGCAACAAAAAAAACATTTCTACCAATTAAGTACAGTAGGTTAGACAGCTGGTTCAACACATCCAGCAATGAAGAGGTTAAGAAAATCAAACACCGTTTGTTCTGATTAATACAGTTCTTAACTACAGGTCGCTAGACTTTGATCGAATCTGTTCTAAAAAAAAAATCTAATTAGCTTCAAAAACCCATTACCAGCCGGGAACGCTTGTTTGGATTATATTTTTCTCAGAGGCCACTAATCCAGCAGGATACATTAGAACCATCCAGGGGAGGACCAGCTTCCAGAAACAGACCGAACAGAAACCGGTAAGGAATTTAAAGCAGCTGCACGGATATAGTGAATCCCCGCCAGAAATAAAGTAGTATTTCAGATAAGCCAGAAAATTACCTTTACCTTAACTCTGTCACATGATTGAGGAGATAAATATACTCTATGTAAATACAAGAAAACTTGGTAACGGGCACTCCAATTATGTATCCCAAGCTCATTTTCTCATGTGACAGAACTGGAGGTCGCCACACTCATCATCCTACAACCTGCCCCTTTCATCCTATTCCTTCACATCTCCTCCGCTCCCCCTCTCACACACTAAGCCCCACCCTAAGCGCTCCCACCCATCTTCTTTAAAACATGCACTCAACACGCCCATTCTAAAGAATTAATGTCTCTCTCTCTCTCTCAACAGTTTGACTGGTTTCCATCCTCTACATTCCACTGAGACAGCACTAACAAAAGTGGCCAATGACCTACTCACATCTAAATCTAAGGGTCACGCCTCCCTTTGAATTGTCCTGGATCTCTCCGCTGCCTTAATCAATGTTGAACACCCCCTTTTCCTGCACTCTCTGCTCCATTGGCCTCCATGAAGCAGCTTCTCTTAGCTCATGTCCTACCTATCCAACTGCTCCTGCAGTGTTTCCTTCTCTGGTGTCTCCTCTTCACCCACTCTTTCTGTTGGGGTCCCATAAGCTTCTGACTTTGTTCCTCTGCTCTTCTCACTCTACAACGCCTCTCTTTGTGAACTAACACTGAGGAGGTCCCCGTGTCCACTCGGAGACTGACAGAGGTTGGTATTATTTACCTGTTTGTTGTTTTTTTTCTGCCTATCTTATTTTAACCTATAGGGCTCTTTGCGCTCTGTTTTGTTTCATTGATGCACACTGGATAGGAACCTGTGTTCTGTGACCAGCATTCCCTATTAGAACTTAGTATTGTATTTTCACCATTGTGCTTTGTTAATTAGTGTGTTCTTTCCCTTACCACTTGGTGAACTAATACAATATTTTGCCTTTCAGTATTATCTGTATGCCGACACCCAACTTTACCTCTCCTCTACCCCTCTCTCCTGTCCATGTCATGAACTGTCTCTCTGCAATCTTCTCCTGGATGTCCAACCATTACCTAATATGTCCAAGACAGGACTAATACTCTTTCCCCCTTCCATTGTAACTCCTACACCCAAACTCTCCCTCACTGTCAAGAACACTACAGTCTCATCAACACATCAAACCAACTGTCTACAAGTCCTCTTTGATTGATTTCTCCTTCATTCCTCATATTCAGTCCCTCACAAAGTCCTGTCATCTCCATTCCCCAAATATCACCAGCAGACGCCCTTTTCGCACTCATGGGGCAACTAAAATCCTACTTCACTCACTCATCATGTCTCGCCTTGCCTACGGCAACCTTCTCCTAGTTGACATTCCCCTTGATGAAGCCGAACTGTAGATGAAATGTGTTGAGTAGATCCAGGCGAACAAGCCTGTGGTGGAGGAGCTGAGAGCAGAGCGTTGCCAACCCGTCGGAGTTCACCTCATTGAGGTAGCACGCTACCGGAAGTGACGTGTAGACACCATGAAGGACACTGAGATCAATGCGTGAGGCGGCGGCGGTGAGATCATATGCTACTTAGTCTTGATTCATCTCCTTGTTCACCAATGCCGTTTTGTATCATTTAGAGTGTGAATTTGCACTCTTGAGATATTGCTACATAAATACCTTTTATCCCACATTGATCCGCACTACCGCCATTCCTTTTCTCATTCATGTCAAGATATCTAATATCCAGTGGGAACTACTACTCAAAGATTTCAGTGCTGTGATGGATTTATTCTTGTTAGGTTATTATACCATGTGAGTGTGCACTTCATATTGGGTTACCCACTATACCTTGTTTGAGAAGCAATATTGCACTATTAGTGTCTTTTAACTCTTCCTTTTTGGTACCTGCGCTCCCCAAGTTTCATGAAGATTTCTACACCTGAAAGAATTTGGGAACAAATTCTAAACAAAGTGTTTTGAGCTGCATGTTTTATATTGGCATTTGATCACCCAATTTATTCACAATATCACATTTGCTGATTGGATTTATCATTGTACTGTATACAGGCATACCCCGCATTAATGTACGCAATGGGACCGGAGCATGTATGTAAAGCGAAAATGTACTTAAAGTGAAGCACTACCTTTTCCCACTTATCGATGCATGTACTGTACTGCAATCGTTATATACGTGCATAACTGATGTAAATAGCGCATTTGTAACAGGCTCTATAGTCTCCCCGGTTGCGCACAGCTTTGGTACAGGTAGGGAGCTGGTATTGCTGTTCAGGACGTGATGACAGGCGCATGCGTGAGCTGCCGTTTGCCTATTGGGCGCTATGTACTTACTCGCGAGTGTACTTAAAGTGAGTGTACTTAAAGCGGGGTATGCCTGTATATACACATTAGAGCGCATATATCAGTAGTCATCAGTGTTATATTTTTTCACAATTTAGGAGCAGCGTGCACTTTTTTTGTTTCTTGCATTCCCCTTGCCCGCCTATCATAACGCCAATCCAGCCAAAATACTGCTGCCAGACTCATCTACCTCACTCACCGCTCCACTTCTGCTGCTCCACTTCACAAATCCCTACACTGGCTTCCAATATCCTCTAGAATCAAATTAAAAACCCCAGCTCTGACTTACAAAGCTCTCAATGACGCTGCCCCAGCCCCCTTTAAATCTCAGCCCTTGTCCCCAAATATATCCATATATGCCCCCTACGTACTGCCCACGACATCCACCTCTCCTGCAGCCTTACCTCCTCTCACTCCCGCCTACAAGACTTCTCCCCGTTCTGCCCCCTCTCTCTGGACTTCAATGCCACGCAGCATCAGACATTTAAAAGCCCTCTGAACGTTCACCATTTCAAGAAAGCTGGACCAATCTCCATGCTATGTATCTCCCCCCAATATTCCCAACCTCAAACCTAAATGAGATCACTCGTCATGCTGGACCATTCCCCAACCTGAGGTATACTCTGTCCCACAATGAGCAGCCACTTCATCTTTTGTTTCAACATTGTCCCTCATTCCCTCTAGACTGTAAGCTCTCAGGAGCAGCGCCCTCATTACCTTTGTGGAGCAGCACCCTCATTACCTTGTGGAGCAGCGCCCTCATTACCTTTGTGGAGCAGCGCCCTCATTACCTTTGTGGAGCAGCGCCCTCATTACCTTTGTGGAGCAGCGCCCTCATTACCTTTGTGGAGCAGCGCCCTCATTACCTTTGTGGAGCAGCGCCCTCATTACCTTTGTGGAGCAGCGCCCTCATTACCTTTGTGGAGCAGCGCCCTCATTACCTTTGTGGAGCAGCGCCCTCATTACCTTTGTGGAGCAGCGCCCTCATTACCTTTGTGGAGCAGCGCCCTCATTCCCTTTGTGGAGCAGCGCCCTCCTTCCCTTTGTGGAGCAGCGCCCTCCTTCCCTTTGTGGAGCAGCGCCCTCATTCCCTTTGTGGAGCAGCGCCCTCATTCCCTTTGTGGAGCAGCGCCCTCATTCCCTTTGTGGAGCAGCGCCCTCATTCCCTTTGTGGAGCAGCGCCCTCATTCCCTTTGTGGAGCAGCGCCCTCATTCCCTTTGTGGAGCAGCGCCCTCATTACCTTTGTGGAGCAGCGGCCTCATTCCCTTTGTGGAGCAGCGCCCTCATTCCCTTTGTGGAGCAGCGCCCTCATTCCCTTTGTGGAGCAGCGCCCTCATTCCCTTTGTGGAGCAGCGCCCTCATTACCTTTGTGGAGCAGCGCCCTCATTCCCTTTGTGGAGCAGCGCCCTCATTCCCTTTGTGGAGCAGCGCCCTCATTACCTTTGTGGAGCAGCGCCCTCATTACCTTTGTGGAGCAGCGCCCTCATTACCTTTGTGGAGCAGCGCCCTCATTACCTTTGTGGAGCAGCGCCCTCATTACCTTTGTGGAGCAGCGCCCTCATTACCTTTGTATCGGTTTGTGCATGTGTGTCCATGTTTGTATAAAACTCTGTTTTATGTAATGATCAAATCTCTGCACCCCCTTTCTGTCACGCTCACAATATGTTGGCAGTTTTGAAACAAACAATAATAATATATATCTCAAAGTTCAGGTAGTAAATACGTGTGTGTGTGTGTGTGTGTGTGTGTGTCAAAAGGCCAGTGAATCCATCCACCAATACACACACACGCACTAACTTGAATCTGTCATGATATATAAATGTGAACGGGAAAGTTGGACCCTGGAAGCGAAAATACGTTATAATGCAATGAAATCGCTTTCCGCACAGAAGCTCGATTTTCTGTTGATGGCGCACTGACTTACCAGCTACATGTATGATGCCGTGCCGTGCAATATCATAATATGGGTGACTCATGTCAGCATCAGCAACGTCGCTGGCTCCTGCATCAGACGCCCTGTTGTGACCCAGTTGTGTCTGCTCCTCCTCATCCTTCTGAAGTTCTAGAGCAATTGTGGAAATAAGAGAGAGGCTGCAACTGTTGGTGCAACGGATTCCCTTGCATCCCAATCCCAGGCCATCTTTTCTAGGTGCTCGGATTACTTGCATTATTAATAAAAACATAACTCGGCTCCATTCCTCTGTCCTGGAATCACTCGTGGGTTTATTTATCAACACCTACTGGGGCAAAAACAGCACCACGGAGGAGAAAAAAACAATACACACCATTTTCATATGAACCTGTTGCTGATTTTGCACCTGCTGTAGAACCAGAAGACTTAAATGATGATTGTAGGCGTCATTTATGGTCTTGAACAGAAACTACCTTCATCACCCCGGCTAGATCTTCCCAATGACAGACCAAATCTCATATACATAGTGGGGATGAGCAATGCCAAACTAGGGATACAAGCAAAGAGAGCATCTATTCCCACAAGACCGGATTACGATAATACTGTACAGTAGAGTCTCGGTTATCCGACCTAAACGGGACCGATACGTGTCGTATAACCGAAAATTAAGGATAATACGGAAAGTATTATCCGACATCTGCACCCTCTCCCTCCCTTCTCACTTACCAGGCGGTGGTGGCAGCAGTCAGTGGAGCAGGATAGCAGAGGCGTTACATGGCGGGCGGTGGCAGCAGAAACAGCAATAGCAGGAGAAGAGCATTAGCACCATGTGAGCAGCACAGGAGAACAGCCGGGGTGGTGCACTTTACCGACGTCCGGTGTCCACCGCTGCAACAGCGCAGCTCCTCCACGGCTGTTCTCCTGTGCTTCTCCTGCTACTGCTGTTTCTGCCGCCCGCCGTGTAACGCCTCTGCTGTCCTGCTCCGCTGATATGGTGGTCCTCAGTCCTCCTCTTCTGCCGCCGCCTGTAAGCCTGGTAAGTGAGAAGGGGGCAGATGTCGGATAAAAACGGAGAGGCGCTTAACCGAAAGTCGGATAAAGGAGACTATTGTATCTGATTCTGGGGTCTCCCAGTAGATGACCCTCTGGTTTTACCTCTGGTAAACTCCTATACTGCCGCACAGCCAGTCATAGCGGTGTTGTCTCCAACCCAGTAATGATGAGGATCGTGCAATAGAAGACCCCACGAGATAGAAGATTTATGCCATTACAGGTGTACCGGATATATAAAGAATAGAGACTCGCACATAAATCGAAAAAGGGAAAAGAATGAGTCACAGATTCTTTTTTGAGTCTCTTGAAATATTATTTCACATCAAAATAGAAAACTACTGGGGGATTTCACTAGGAAGTATGTGATCAGGATAAGAAACGAATAGTAAAAGCAAAATCTGCAAAAACACCGATGTATTCCGAGACTACAGCATTAGAGCAATAATATACAGTATGTACCGATTTCTGCTAATTGTTCAAAGTCGACAGCATGCATGCTTTGCATGGCGAGCGGCGTGCTAGTCTTGTTCAGCAGTACTCGGGGTCTGGAGAACGGGGTGTTCCTGGTCCTGGAAATAAGAGAATATATAGTTACTCACAGGGGACCATTTATGACAAATAATTTTTCAGCAGCTGGGAGTCGATGACATTTTATTTAATTAGTATTTGCTTCGACATTAAATAAAAATAATCACGTGGGAGCACATTCACATGTATCAGACAGGTCTGCGAACCTGCCTTTCCCCGTTATCTCTTAGCATACAGAGCTTCCACTGCAGCTAGGGATTCTGGGTAATGAAATGCAAATGAGCACACTGTCACCTTTTTCTTCTTACCCATTTTAGCATTGACCCCTATAAGCGTACGCCTGCCGCATTACACAGCTTTTTCAGCACAGCCTGGGTTAAAGAAGTGCAGAGCCAGTAACCCTACTCACAGACAGCCGTTTCGACTTTCTGGGTCTCATCAGTGCGAGGCTGGTTACACTGGCTTTGCAATGTGAAGCTGGGATAGGTTTCAACCACATACAAGTTACGGTGGGTCAAAAAGTGACAAAAAGCCTTCACTGCACGGTGTACAGCAAATAGAAATACCCCGTGTGAGGGCATTCCCATGTCTCATACAGGTCTGCAACCCTGCCCTTCCCCATTATCTCTTAGCATACAGAGCTACCACTGCAACAATAAGAAACAGGTTCTTCAGGTTTTTCACCTCAAAACAGCCACTTCCTCTTAATTTGTTTTCAAGTCTACACTATGTCGGAGTTCTGTTGAAGTTATCCCTGCATATGAATGGATAAGTATAATACTTACATGTTTCGGTAGACAATATAGCATTTCATATCTGCATGTTAACCAGATGCATTAGGCTAGGTCCCCAGTACAGGCTGCAGTGCGCGCTATGGCAAGAACCGCCCCTCACTGGGGCCGGGGCCACTAGCTGCCGTGGCGCACAATTTGCCACCGCGATGCACGACCAGATTTTCTGAAGACAAGAAAATTGTCTTCAGAACTGGCGACTGAGTGCTGGCCATGCCCCCCCCCGGCATTTCAGCCAAATGAGGGCGAACCAGCGGGTGACGTCATGGTCGCGCCCTCGCCAGCCCCCCTCCCCCGTCGCAATCTCCTGCAGCTCAGCCACAGACCAAAGTGATTAGCTGAGTGAGGGCGGTAGCATGTGTGAGTGAGGGCGGTAGCATGTGTGAGCGAGGACGGTAGCATGTGTGAGTGAGGACGGTAGTATGTGTGAGTGAGGACGGTAGTATGTGTGAGTGAGGACGGTAGTATGGGTGAGTGAGGCTGCTACATTCACATTTCAACAACGCGTTCCCAGCAATGAGCGGGTTAGAATGCTGCTCTTATGCCGTTTGTTGGCATAGGATCACTCTCTGGAGCATTTTCCAACATGCATAGTCATCATAAATTCATATAATTCAATGATTCTCTTCCCTTCCGAATCCCCCACTTTCATTGATGTCAGACCCCAGGTAAGCTCTTGTTAAAATGCTGTTGCTCTTTCCCTGAATTATAAGTATGAATATGCTTGGTGCAGTGCTTTTTGAGCTGCTGGGCTGGGCTTTGTGTTGTGCCTGACGTCATGGCCACGCCGCCCGTCCATTTTGTCCATGCCCCCCACCTCCCATCGCTCCCTACAGACTGCAGTTTTAAGCTGTGTGCCGCCAGAACGCCAGGCACACCTGCAGCAGCCAAAATGGGGGCCGTAGCCTTAGATGGTCTATAATATAATCCTTGTCATCTCTTTTGTAGGAACCTCCTCTCCCAGTGTCAATTATAGTATTATTCTCTGTCTTCTTGGAAAGTAATCTCTATGTCATCATTATGAAGATAGTGAAGACAGGTGGACAATGAGTGGTTTATGTGTAGCTACCTACGGTATATTGGCCACTAATGGGTTATGTTAGTAACTTTGGGCATTGCCTCTCACTGTAGCTAGTGAAGAGAGTGGTTTAGGTCCCAGTGTATAAAAGTCAAGTCCCTTGTAGAGTTTCTGTTCTGCCAATTTCTAAGATCCAGGGAGATGAACCAGGCAAAGCAGCACTCAGGGAAGTACCCACGAGGTAGTCACGGGTAAGTTGGCCAGATGACTAGCCTTAAAAAGGTGGACAGGACAATAGGGGACCAGTAAATCACAGGATCCTAAGGGATATAAGTCACTGTTATCTACACCTACAGAAGGCTCACCCTAGTCTAAGTTCTGGTGGAAGACTCCTCTTGGAAGCCCTCTTATCTCCTAAAACCACCCACAGATGGTAGCCCGGAAACAATCGTGCTGGGCGAAGTTTATGGTTTGCTTTGAGACTGTTTAATGTGAAATTTCCGGGTCTAACTCTCACTGATGGAGTCTCTGCAATAAAGAACTTTATTTAAGTCCTTGGTGGCCTTTCATTTGCCTCCACTCACACACTCTGCTGACCAGCATCCCCGCCGTTATCATCATCATCCTCATCATCATCAGAGCCAACTTCTGGACCAGCCAGCCAATCCCCCCTGCTGGTCTCCTCGGTTCCAGAAATGTTCCCCTAACTGGATATGCTACATTTGGAAGGCAACAAAACCTTCCACTTTAACCCCCCGTCCCTCCCTTTAATAATGGGGCCCCTCTGACATCGAATGGTTCAAGGGAGAAGAAATCATTTGAATCATCACTACGCGTATATACACCGTGTCCCTACATATTAGTTTCATTATTTGTCCCGAAGTGAATGTTACAACAGCAATATTTATAACCAGTTAGCAAAACCAGGGAAAGCATGAATTAAATGTGAGCATGCTGTGAAGACCAGATCCAAATGACCCCCCAAAGTGATTTTGTTTTTTAACCTTTCTTCGGACCTGATCGATGGTCTCTGCCCTTCCCCCCCCCCTCGCCCGACTCCCTGCCTCCCCACTGCCCCCCTCGCCCATCCCCCCTCGCCCATCACCCCCCCCCATCCCCACTCGCCCATCCCCCCCCATCCCCATCCCCCCTCGCCCATCCCCCCCCCCCATCACCCATCCCCCCCACCTCACCCATCTCCCCTCGCCCATGCCCCCCCCCACATCCTCGCCACCCCCCCCCCCCCCACCTCCCCGGCAAGTAAAAAAAATGAAAAATAAAAATATCGGCCAGGGGGGGGAGGCCGCTTTAAATTCTGCATTGGCAACAAAAAGGTGTTAATAAAAGAGTCTGGGCCACACTGAATACATCACCGTAGAGAACAGTGCAGACCCAATTGGTAAAGTTCAAAGCTTTTATTTTCACTGCCGTTAGGAGTTCCTCTAAAATCATGTTTCTATGACAACTCTTCTTCTATTTACTGTAACAGCGTCCGCACATCGCCAATTACAGCCGCGTTTTCAATGCAACAGAACAGAAGCGTTGCTGAGGCTTTTTTCACCTCCTATTTTAACTCACCGCAGAAGAGTACGGACTGCAAATAATTACACTGGAATGATAATAAAGGCACCGACTGGCTAATCTATTTTCTGTTTAACGTGCAAACTGTACAAAGTATTAATGAGAGGTTGAATTATGTGCTGCTGAATTAACACCCGGGCAGATATTCACCCTCTGGGGAATAAGCTCTTTGAACTTTACACTTGTGTAGACATTTTGTTAAGACGGTTAGAGTTTTAATTAAATTAACCTGACAAGCTGCTGGACAAAGGGTGCCTGTATTATGCCCATAGTTTTTAATTACAGTATAATACCCACCAGGGAGTTATCCGAGTGGAATATATTGTACTTCCAGCTAACAAAAGGGAGAAAAGAAAAAATACAGATATTTGTAAAGTGGTAGGAATGCAAATGTGTCATTTCCGATATTCCGAACGTTGTCCACATAATTGAACAGTACCAATTACTGTATGTCTTTAGTGCTAAATAATAATAATAATAATAATAATACGAACAAAAGTATAATGAATATAATCTGTCACCGCTTCACAATTCGCCGTCCGGCGCTCCTAGTCCCGCGACCGCCCGGCTCTCCCAGTCCCTCCCAGCGCTCCCAGTAATGGGACTTGGAGCATCGGGCGGTAAATTGTACAGCGGCGACCTGCCCGGCGGTGAGTTGTAGTGGTGGCGGACCGCTGGCGGCACTTTTGCAGCAGCCAATTGGCTGTGACCACGGTCTCATTCAGCTGGAAAGCACAATCTCATTTATCTTGACAAAAAGGTGCTCCTGCACCGAAACGCTGATGGAATAAATGTACAGTGTAAGGCAGGGGTTGGCAACTCCAGTCCTCAAGGGCCACCAACAGGTCAGGTTTTCAGGATATCCCTGCTTCAGCACAGGTGGCTCATGGCTCAATCAGTGGCTCAGTCGAAGAGATATATCTATATTTTCTATCCCCCTATTATTCTAGGGAGAAGTGGGGAGGAAGAGGGTACCCTTTTAAGAATTTGTTCCCCTAGACCAGGGGTCTCAAGCTCAGTCCTCAAGGGCCACCAACAGGCCAGGTGTTATGAATATCCCTGCTTCAGCATAGGTGGCTCAGTGTTTGACTGAGCCACCTGTGCTGAAGCAGGGATATTCATAAAAGCTGGCCTGATGGTGGCCCTTATGGACTGAGATTGAGACCCCTGTCCTAGACCAACTATTTTTTAATTAGCAGCATTGATCTAAAAGTTATTTTTGAAATCACCAATGCCGGGAGTGAGCGTGAGTGGCAGAGATTGTTTGCAAACAGTACCACTGCTCTCAGTGTTTTATATTCGTCTGTGTGCATTTGTACAGAACAGTAAAGATTAGATTTGATTTCTAAATAACTTTTGGGATTGAGCGCATCTAAGGCAGGAATGCGCAAACTTTTGGTGCTGCGCCTGCCTGCCTGCTCTCCCTCAGTGCTTGCGCCCCCCCTTACCTTTGTGCTGGCGTCAAATGATGCCGTTGCGTCATGTGACATCACGTCACGTGACCCAGTAGCGTCATTTGACACCACCATGGAATCCAGCTGAATCAAGGCAAGTGAGCTACAGAGGCCTCGTGCGGCCCCCCGGCATTTTATTTAAATGCCATGGGGAAGAGCGTGGGGCTTCTGTAACCGCCGCACCCCCCCTACAAAAAAAAAAATCGCCCCCAGTTTGCACACCCCTGTTCTAAGGAACAGTATTTAACTTTTTTGATACACTCATGTGACCTGCACATTGATATTTAATCCTTTGCTTTTTGGAGGGTGGAATATGGTTCTTTTGTGAATTTTATTCGCGAGGAGAAAAAAACGCCATATTTCACCTGGTTTGTGAATTTATGGGACAATTTCAGACCTCTCTCTACGTAATGGTAAATGTCACTCTTGGAATGCATGAACGGTGAATGAATCTAAGTGCCGGCTCTGCTTGTGCACGTCACTTTGTCTACCTGTGCCTTAGGCATCAACAAACCGTAAAACTTCCGGTCTGACGAGGAGTAAAACGGTCATCTATTCGGACACCTGGTTTATCAGCAAAGCAATAAAGGACCGGACAGTACGGGGGTGGGACACACTCCTGGTAGAGATTATTATTGATATGACAGATACATGAAAGATTTTGGTGCCACCAGCAGGAGATAAAGGACATTGTGCTTTCCAGCGGCATGAGACCGTGGTCACAGCCAATTGGCTTCTGCCAAAAGTGCCGCCAGCGGTCCGCCACCACTACAACTCACCGCTGGGCAGCTCGCCGCTGTACAATTTGCCGCCCGGCACTCCTAGTCCCACGACCGCTGGCGGCGCTGTGGCCACAGTCGAAAGATCTGGCACAAACAGTCTTCAGCTTCCTTACTCCGTTGCGCATGCGCAGACGGCGAGACGCTGGGCCAGGATACAGGGGAAACAAACTCCTCACTACGGTGGCTTGGAGTAACCAAAAAACGTCAGACGCGTTTCGCTAATGCTTCCTCAGTGACGTCACGGGCTCTGATTATCCACACTGCAGCCTTATACACCTCGAAACACAGACAGGAAGAACCTGCCAGCAGGGACCAGCCAAGACAAAACACCCCAACCCAGAGAGGGACACGTTGTGGAGTCTGGTGGCATCTCCTTCCTATGCCCAAATATATCGGTCGCTTGTAAGTTTTAAATCTCATCCACCCACTGTTCAATTAAACTGTATTGCACTATTTTTTTCTCCCTTTTATTTTTTGTCAAGGAAGATATCAGGAGGCATTTCCTCACCTACAACCCACCCAATCACATACAGAGGAGGAGACATCTGCTCAAGATACTAGAGATTTGATGTGAGTGTGTCTCCACCCAAAAAGTGTGATTCCATTATCTATCCTCCCTCTTCTCCCCCCCCACCCCCCTCCCCTCTCCCTATCTTAATGAAGAAGTGTGTATAATTTTTTGTGCTGTTTTCCTTACTGTGGCCCTCCCCTTTTTCTCCACAGGTACATTGGCTGCTAAAGCTCACGGGCCTGTGAAAACGTACATGGGAGGTAGCGGCGGAAAGTTCTCTAGTAACATCGCTCAGATCTGTCACCGACTTACAGCATCACTAGAGGGAAAAGTTGAGACGCACAAAAAAGGTCTTTCATGGCAGCAAGCAGAAAAAACAATCACCACACTTAATATTATATTTAATCACACAGGTGACGACCTTCAATATTGCAGTGTGTCAGATGACAGATTGTCCTCTGCAGGCCACAAATTCATAACGTTCTGAAAAATGAGCCCATCACCTGCCATTTTTTTTTTTTAAATCCTAATGCTTTTGGGAGACCTGAGAGTCTCATTATCTTATTATACGGAGAGGCATCTATCCAGAGGGACTTGTTTTGCTTCCACTGTGGAATGTGTGGAAAACTAAGTCTATATTGAGAGATTGGAATAGCAGGTACTGTATGAGCTTGACGGCTCAGCTAAGACTTTGTTAGTATCTCAGGGGTTGAGGTACCTATACAAAGTTAGCTGTGCATGATCGCCTAGATTTTGTAACCTGCCGCTGATGGTTTAAGAAAATTGACAAAGCAATAATTTGCAAAGCTACAGGCCAACTTAAAACAAAAAAAGCCACCCTTGCTGAAGCAGGGAGCCTCTAATTGAGCCACCTGTGCTGAAGCAGGGAGTTTCTGATTGAGCCACCTCTGCTGAAGCTGGGGTATCCTAAAAAAAACAACCTGTTGGGGGGGGGGGGGGTCTTGAGGACTGGGGTTGAGCACCCCTGGGTTAGTGGATACATACTATTGTGTCTGTATATCCCATTAGTGCTAGGCATAAAAACCATCTATCATTATTTTGGTCTGTAAAGAACATAATTATTATTGGGCTAAATCTAACTTGCAGAAAATTCCAAATACGGGCATTTTTTTCTTATGAAATTCATGCACCGATTTGTCTGCACGGGTCTTCTCCACCATTTTTCTCCTCTCCCCGAGGTCAAAATAATGATAAGAAACTAAAATGTCATTTAAATAAATGCTTGCACTTCATCTTAAAATGACCTATTCACTCTGTGCACCATAAAGGATTAAATGCCATCGACAAACAGCTGCTGAATGTGGGAGCAAAAGGTTGTTGTGAATTGTTCTTGAACCAAGGTATTTCCTTTACAAGCCTTGAAGTGGCATTTAATTGCCTAAACTGAATTAAAAAGCAGCAAACCATGTGAAATCTTATGTTGTTGTTTAAAATAAATAAATAAATCAGGTCTGTAGTATTCGAACAGGGGGTGCGTAAACATCCTGAGCTGCACCCCCCGCCTGCTCTACGCCACGTTGCCATGGAGATGCGGGGACTGAAGCCGGGTAAGTGAGCCGCGCCCCCCCCCCTCCAAAAGTCTCGTACCCCCCAGTATTAGATAATACTTACAACATTTCTTTTTTTTAATGCAATTTTAAATGAGTTTTAAAGCATCCTTTGATTCCTATAGCAGATTTTGGCTCCCCAGCAGTGCAAGAAATTTGCAACATTTTCCCGTTTGTAATAAGTTGTTGCCAGTATTCCCAGTAGTTTGAGCTGCAAACTGTAATGTTACCTTCGTAATATAAGAATACATTGTAGCTGCTGTGTTACACTGACTTAAGGATTGATTGGAACTAAATGGCAGCCATTATGTTAGGCACACAATCATGATGATTTTTACAGATTTACAGGCGCACCAAACGATTGTAAAAACAAAAAACAAAACTGTGCGCTACTACCTAACTACCTATAAAGTTTAAATGTATAAATATATACAGTGCAGTGACTATACCATCAATTTAGTGATAAAAAATTTATAAAAAATTAAACCACAACTCCCACAGGGAGATAATTATACTTTAAATAATAAGTGCCACATAACCGTGTTGGGGATAATGGCGTCTGCAGCTGTAAACGCAGGGGTGGCTCAGCACCCCACACACACTAAGAGAATGGAAACAAAAGAAAACTGCTGAACCTGGCTGCATGAAGGGAAATCCCCTTGGGAGTGAAAGACTGACGTCCTGCCCCAGAATCAACTGAGCTGCATCAGCAGAGGGAAGCAAGCACCCGATTCTACAGTTAACAGCTGCCGAGTGGTAAACAGTGTGATACACACTACATGCCTTTTACCAACTTTTTTCATGTACGCAGATATATTACCCCCTTTTTAATTCTATAATATATTGTTGAATTTGCTTCACTATTTGGCGTTGTGCGCTGTTTTCTTTTGTTTCCATGCACCAAACGATTGCCATCTTAAGTAAGAATGTAGGATGATACATTGTAAAGCGTGTGACATATACAAATAAGAGGGGGGGGAAAGGGGGCGGGGGGAAAAGGGCGGGGGGGAAAGTAGTGTTACTGCGTTAAATGTCTGGATTTGTATTTTAATCTATCGTTTCAATGTAAAGAAGTTATTTACCCGCAATGCAGAAAATGGGTTCAACAGGCACCAGTCACCCACATTTCACCACTCCCACAAGCCGCGCCGATGAAATGACCGAACATTTAGGAGATCACGCCTTTTAAAGAAACAATCCAACCTGCTCAAGACTTTTTTATTATAATAAAAATATTTTTAAATACTTAGCTAAACCAGAGGTGCTCAACACCAGTCCTCACGGCCCCTCCCCCCACCCAACAGGTCAGGTTGTAAGGATATCCCTGCTTCAGCACAGGTGGCTCAGAGACAAAGACTGAGCCTCTGATTGAGCCACCTGTGCTGAAGTAGGGACTGATTGAGTCACCTGTGCTGAAGCTGGGATATACTTACAACCTGATATTTTGGGAGGGTCTTGAGGATTGGAGTTGAGCACCATTGACCTAAACTAAAAGGGGGGTGGGGAGCTGCCCCGTTTAGGGAACTCCCAGTCCCCGCAGCCTCCAACCCCCCCAGACACAACATGGCCGCTGGTTCAGTTGCCGCTCTCGGGAGATGATGCTGCGGCTGCCTATTGGCGACCATGGCTGCCATGTTTGTAGGGTTGTTTAGAAGAAAACATTCAAAGTCTCGCCTCTCGTGAACCTGGAGGTCCCTGCCCCCTCAGGACGTAGAAGCTTTGAAGCGAGGAGAGATTGCGTTCTCCGCTGAACGCAAATCTTTCAAGTAGAGCGCCAGAGGACGCCCTTCTCTTCCCTTCGCATCCTCAGTGACTCAGCGATCACATGATCGCCCTGAGGAGCAGTCACGGAATTGCGACGGGCCGAAGGGAAATACTGCATCCACCTGACCTAGGACACAAGTGGATAGTGGCGTGTTCCACTGGTGTAATGTAGCGGATTAACATTTAGATATTATATATGTGTATTATTTTTGAAACGTTATTGCTTGCACTCCTTGCAGAGCGTCGTGTGACAAACCCATTCCTCACCCAGTCCCAGCGCAAGGGGGCAGAAATTAATTATTATTATTATTATTATTATTATTAACACAAACTTCCTGATCACATATAATACTATGCGGTTGCTCCGTTACCCGTGTCCAATAAATGACATGTCCCCTCCTGTAGCAAACGTAATAAAGACCACATAACAGGCAAACCACTGCGCATTTCCCCATATTTAATACTAGTAACACACACGCGCGCACACGCACGCACGCACGCACACATTAAACAAAAGGATTTGCACACTGTAGTGCCATAATGACCCCATCCTGATGAAGGGCACAGTGGGTACCAATACGTAGGCTGGTATTTCTGAACCTTGATTACTTACTGCTGTATACGGACTGTGAAATGACTCACGACAAGGGACATTTACCTGGACTCTGGTTGACCCAGGTACCTGAAAATGAGACCTTCACAGGCAGGAGCACCGTACATTACTCATTAGCAGCAGATAATTGATTGCATTTTATAGCCGATTTATGCACATTCATAATCCCAGGTCATTGCAAAAATGCTGCCACATATTTGTCCTTAGACTAAGCTTTTCATTTAGATATGAAGCACTTTTCACTTGGATTTACAGTACACTATTCGGGTTATTCATTAAACTGCGATAGTGCCCATCGGGGCACCATCGCACAGATACTCCCATTGATTTCAATGGCAGTATATTGAATAGCAGCCTATTTATAATCCCTCCAGTTGCACCGATTTATATTGTGTAGTGCAGAGTACAATATCAGCCATGAATATTTAATAACAGTAACACAATAGTGGGAGTGAATAAAGGAGCGACGGAAAAGCAGCACAAGCAGAGAAATAAGAAGAAGAATGGCAGACAGGAGTTTAAAAGGAGCAGAACAGGTGGAAAGCAGGGGGTCTCCGGAGCCGAACTGCGCTCCGGGGACACCCTGACGTACTTACTGTACCTCCATAGTCTGTGCCGGTAACCGCTCCGGAGGTTTAAAGGTTCTGGTCACATGGGCCAATAGGATGCCGCAAGAGATGACGTCATGGCTTCCTATTGGTCCGTGTGACCCGGGAACATTTGCGTCGCCATCATACTCCCCGCACACAGCCCGTCCGCAGCTGCTACCGACATCCCCTACGGAGGTAAGCATCTCGGGAAACTGGGGGTCCCTGAACTGAAATTAAACACAGTTTAGCTCCAGAGACCCCATGCATCAATCCTATTTAAACAAAATAAAAAAAAGAAGTTGGCAGGATTGCAGATTTAAGAAGGTGTACATGCACCGGAACCATACTGTGTTGCTAGAGAATGCTGTTGTGTTGCTGAATCCATCTGTTTTATGTATAAAGATACCTTGGGCATAGAAACAGAAGAGGTAAATATTTACAGATACACACATCTATGGAAATGTAGCACTGCACACGCACTGGAACGCCCTCTTGTGACAGAACCCCTGCAAATAGAGGAGACACTTAAAACACATTGACACGGAGAGGCAGGAGAAATATCCTCCACATTGTACTAGCAATCCCTAACGCAGCGGTCCCACCTAGCAGAAAGAAAATGTGCCAATGTCATTGGCCTCCACATCTTATTAGAACACATAGGGATCTACGTACCAAGAAAGTGGTCTGCGCTGACGCATCTGCGTGAAATAATCATTTCTTTTTTTTTCATTAAGTGTATTAATACGGCATTAGAATTTGCGGCTCGCCGCGCTGGTATTCTACACTCACCTTTCAGGCGACAGGAAAAAAAAATAAATCAACGCAGAAAACTGTAAAGAAAAGTAACGCAAGACGCACATTTATTAATACATAGGGCGGAGTTATATTGGCGCAGCCTTAACCTCTCCCACTTGATCCATAAATCTCTCATCTCATCGCAGATAAACCCAAAAATGGTGCAACTAAGATTACTACAGAGGCAGCTGGACGCAGGTATTTGTCAGCATGATTTGCGTTTAAATAAACACTTTGCGATTGTATTTGTGCTTTGATACGATTGATGAATAACCCCAATAGTGTCAATAGTGAAAGTGCTCCAGATCTAAATGAGCAGCTTAGTCTAAGGACAAATATGACGCAGGAATTTTTGCACTGACCTGGGATTATGAATGTGCATAAATCAGCTATAAAATGCAATCAATTATCTAATGCTAATGAGTAATGTACGGTGCTCGTGCCTGTGAAGGATCATTGAATGACTGCCCTAGAGGTCTAATTTTCAGGTACCTGGGTCAACCAGAGTCCAGGTAAATGTCCCTTGTCGTGAGTCATTTCACAGTCCGTATACAGCAGTAAGTAATCAAGGTTCAGAAATACCAGCCTACGTATTGGTACCCATTGTGCCCTTCATCAGGATGGGGTCATTACGGCACTACAGTGTGCAAATCCTTTTGTTTAATGTGTGTGTGTGTGTGCGCGCGCGCGTGTGTGTTACTAGTATTAAATATGGGGCAATTCGCAGTGGTTTGCCTGTTATGTGAGCTTCATTACATTTGCTACAGGAGGGGACATGTCATTTATTGGACACGGGTAACGGAGCAACCGCATAGTATTATATGTGATCAGGAAGTTAGTGTTAATAATAATAATTAGAATTAATTTCTGCCCCTTTGCACTGGGACTGGGTAAGGAATCGATTTGTCGAGATTGTCTGGCCAGGACTCGGTCTTCCCTCTGCCGAAAAACAGTGAGACATAGCTCTGGTAAATCCCCAGGGCCTCTCTCTCCCTCCTTCTGGCCATCCCCAGTCATGACCTGTGATTTATGCCCATTAGTATGGCTACCTTGAGTCCCAGATTTCTGCAACCAGTCCTGTTTGTCACAGCGTCTTTGCTTCAGTCTTCAGAATCCGGTGTCTACTGGGGAATAGATCCGTCGAGAAGGGGAACAGTTTCCAGAAATCTCCTGTACCAGAGAATGAGGCGCCTCCTGAGAGGGAGCCACTAGGTTTGAAAAGAAAGGCCAGTCCTGGCCCAGCAAAACGGGGCAGAGAGCGACTCCTACATCGAGCCTGGCCTCCCGACCTTTTACCTGTAGCAGGATTTTGGCCGTCGGATACAATTTTACATCGCCGTGTATACACTCTATGCTCCATGGGGAGTCAAAGGAAAGAACATCAGGTGGTAACAGTTCCTGGAAGATCAGTTTCCCCGAGCCTGAATCTACATGGGCATGGATGGTTTTAAATCCAATCTGGACTGGAAGTAGCCAGGGCTTGCAACATTCTCTGGGGAAGGCCGAGGCGACTGTCCTGCCGAAGGAACAATCCATCTGGTCCAGTCTCCCTCTTTGGGCATCCGCCAGCGTCGGTGGATTCGGATCCGTTGGGCCCAGGACACTTTCCTGATCCTCAGCCCTGAGGAAGTTTTCAACGAGCTGGACAGCCAAACGTAGGGTTTTAGCAGCATGGCGTTTTACCCAAGAGCGTGCGGGAGGGGTTATCACTTGCAGGAATTGTTCCAAAACAAAATTGATCGAGAATCGCCTGCTTAGTGAGGTGCTCGGGTTGTATCCAGTGAGTACATAAGTCTAGAAAGCGCTGAGCTAGGACCCGGGGTCTCATCTTAGAGGTGTACTTCAGATGCCCAAACTGCTGTTGGTAGCTCTCTGGGGTCAGGCCTAAGCGATCCAATATAGTGGCTTTTACTTGTTTATAGTCCATAGCCTGATCTGCTGGTTGGCCCTTATATGATACCTGGGCTTCTTCTACACTACCGACACGCTTTATTGCGCATCGGCCAGATCCGCAAGCCGGGAGATTTCCCGGCTTGCTAGTGGCCGCCCCTCGGGGTGCCGCGCGTCATAGACGCGCGGTCACGCGTCTTCGGGAGCCTGCGCCCCCTGCCCTGGTGTCCCGCGATGTGGGGGACGGCGGCAGGGGGTTCCGGGGGACCCGGCAGACCCGGCAGCGGTAGAGAGAGCGCCCCGATCGGAGGGCGCTCTTCCGCTGCTTCGGCGCGCGTCCGTCACCCTCGGGCGCGCGCCAGGCTACTGCTGCGGCCAAGAACGGGCAAATGCTCGAATAAACTTGGCCGCAGCAGTATGAGGAGCGGGGCTAAAGCAGTTGCCCAGTGATCAACAGACCAACCCTAGGCCTCGGCAACCCTTTGAAACGTTAATAGAAAAGCCACTGGGTCCTCGGGCCGGACTAATTTTCCTCAGGAGATCCGGGGGGTTATTTGGAAGGTCTGGTTCGGCAGCAGAAGGGGATCAAACCAGTAGTTTGGTAATTTCCCGGTTTTGCCTGGCCTGGTTTTCCTCCTGTGCAGCCAGCTGCTGGCATAGGAGCTGTGCTTGCTGCTGCAGTAGTAATTGGTTTTCCTTGGCCTGCTCCTAAATGAACAGCTGCTGCCGTTTGACCTGTTCGCACCGAAATTCTTAAAAAAAAAAAATGTTCCATTTTTATGTGGCCTTTATTTTTAGGGGCCTCTCAGCATCCCACTTCTGACACCATATGTTGCAGGGTACATGTAACCACACGTGGGTTTCTGAAAGGGCTTATTTATTTCGCCAGCAAAAGCATGGAACAAAAATAACAGCGCTTTTCTTCAGCTTATATAAAGTAACGCAATATAAGTCCTGAGCGGGGACAAAAATGTGACAGAAAAACAGACCTTAATCAAACTGCTCTCCCTCCAGAGTTTCAGTGTATCTCCATGGTTCAGACAGCCCGGCATGTGTGAGCAGCCTGGGTTTTAAAAGACCCTTAACGAGGCAGCTGGGACCTACCCATTAACAAGACCTTCCCAGCTGAATGTTAACCCGGTCACTGCTGCACTGCAGACCTAAACATAGGTCTGCCAGGCATAGGGCTGGTAACTTTATTCACCCTGTTACAGACTCCTCTTCTACAATGTTACTTTTATGTCTGAAGCACTTATTCCCATGATCTGTTATTTGTATTATTTGTTATTTATATGATTGCCATGTGTATTACTGCTGTGAAGCGCTATGTACATTAATGGCGCTATATAAATGAAGACATACTGTACATACATACACCCAATTAGCATGGCGTATACTGTATATATTGCTTTTCTTTTAGGAGGACAAAATAAGCACTTCACAGGGGTTAAAAACACCAGTCCCACCAACACTTTCCCCAAATATACAACTACCTAGATTTGTATTCATTATGATCACACGCATCTTATCCAGGTTATTATTATGCTATTTAATCAAATCGTTACAAATAATATATTGATGATGGCAGTAAAAATCATAGCGTAGCAGATAAGTATTTATAATAATTTAATACAATCATAATAATTTCCGCCTATGACCCGTACGTATAATAAATGACGAAATACACACAGCAGCTCTCCTTCCAGCTGATCAACTCACTGTTTCCCAACAGCCTCCTAACCCAGGGTTTCCCTCTTTCTGGTGGGGCCCAGAAGACTTACAAGGGGGGCTCAGAGCGACAGGAAGGAAGTACCACCCTGGGAGATACAGAAAGTGGTAAAAAAAAGAGGGCACTCAGTGACGTTATACAAAGAGACGGGGAGAGAATGGCAGATCTCCTGCATCAATAACCCAATTATTTCTATTCTACTATGTGGAATCTTTATTCTACTAGATGGGATTTTTTTTTTGGGGGGGGGGGGACCAAACATTGGTCATTGTGTCTCTCCTAATACAGAAGGGGGCTCCCAAAGGCAACAGTTGCTTTTTGGGGGCCCAGGAACCACTGCCCGTATCAATCCAGTACTTGCTTTCATTTTTAAATAGGTTTCTGGTTTTCCAATTTAAAAAAAACAAAAAAAAAAACACAACAACAACGAACGATCTAGTGGAATAGCCATTAACTGTTTCACTGCCACAGAGGCTCTGCAATGTGTTGCAAGCTTCTTTGGCAGCAAAAGGGTTAACATGGTAGAGTCACATGATTTAGTGATAGTATTGCAGCTCCATTATACCTTCATAAATGCTTTGGCTTCCTTCCCACCTGGGGGGGCGGCCAATAATGCTGCAGTAATGTTTTGTGAAGTGTCACCAGTCTCTGTGGTTAGGGCAGGAACCCCCAGGACAAATAAGAGAAAGGGGGGGGGGAGGGGGTATGACTTTAGGACAAAGGTCCCCTTAAGGTAGCCGGGCAGGTGGAGAAAGGATGAAGTTGAGAGAACAGTTGAGCAGGGTATGGCGTGGCTGAATGTTTCTGTCACAGTTGTGATGGTGGCTGGGCTTTGTGGAAATGCATCTTGTCTGGATACATCCTTGGTGGCTTGTATTGTGGGGAAGGCCGTGGTAGGCTTTGACTTGGGCCCGTGGCCGTGGGCCAGTTTGTGTACTTTTATTTGGCCTAGGCGGCACGGCTTGTGAGTTGGAAGGTGGTGGTTGGTGGTGTCTCAATGTATCACTGACCCCAGTGGTGATTTTGTTTTAATAAAATCCATTTCCATTTAAATAATAGTTTATTCTACTGTATAGTGTTATTTGGGGCGTTTTCACTAAGAATGGGACAAAATTGAGGCTGCTTACATCAATCACTGGGTATTGGGATTTCTCCATACTAAACCGGATTGTATGGTGTACCTTCCCAGTGCCATTACCCATGGTCTGTTCCTAATATCTTCCTTTGTAACTCGCTTCATCCCTCTGTAGTTCTGGACGACCACTTCGGCCGCGTCCATAGTGACTCAGACGTCGCGCGCGCCAAGTGCAAACCACGTGAAGCTAATGCGCATGTGCACAGAGCGCGCGTGCACGAGAGCGCCGGGGTGTCCCGGTACTTCGCGAGAAATGTTAGAATTTGCCACGCGACGGCCGGGTCACTTGCGCGGTTCAGCCAATGAGGGCGAACCGCTCAGGTGACGTCATGGGCACGCCACCTCCCCGGCACGCCTTTGTAATCCAACAGGCCACGGATTTCTTTACTACAGGCGCACATGAAGTCATGAGCTCCTTCGCGTGCGCCTGTACTATATCCGAGGTGTACAGGTTTAACCGGCACTTGGGGGCTTTAGATACCATCAACGTTTACTTGAAATCAGCTATGCGCAAAGTGGGGGGCGCGGGATATTTTTGGGTGGTGCGCGGGCGGTTGCAGAGGCCCCGGAGTTCAGACGCGTTGGTGTGACGCGTCGCCATGTCAACGCAGCGTCAAATGACGTCGCAGTGTCACGCGGAGTGATGTCACACATCCGTCTCCATGGCAACGGGGTCACGTCATTTGACACCGCCAAACCAGGTAGGGGGATGCAAGGGCAAGGGGGAGCAGGCAGGGGGGCGCAGCTCCAAAAGTTTGCGCTCCTCTGCTCTAAATAGTATTACATTGCTCAGGTTTCACGCTTGTCCCCCCCCCCCCCCCTCTCCCCTCCTTCCCCGAGAGAGTCCAGTTCAAGAAAGTAAAAATGTCAGGTTTATCAAGCTCAGTTTTTGACTCAAAAAGAGGGGGGGGGGGATGGGGTGGAGATATGTCAGCGAAGCATTAAGTAGAATATCCACAATTTATTGTTGGGTATTCAAATTGACTCATTTTCATTTTGAGCACGTGTGCTGTGATTTGCAAGGTGTTGCTGCCATTGGAGGTGCAAAGCACAGCACATGTGCTCACAAAAACAGTATTTTGTTTTGCATATAAATGAACATTATAAATGAATACTAGTGATAAACAAATAGCACAAAGATACTCAAGCAGGGATCAATTCATATTCCTAACACTATACACCACTTCAATTTTATTAAAGGATAATAAAACGAAATGCCTCAGGCAGCAACGTCCCTGTACTAAATACTCACAATGTGTTTTGTGGCTTTTCAATACTCTGGTGAGAGGGGCGTTCTGCATAAAATCTCTGGCTTTATTATGATTGATTAAAAATTATGCTTTAGATCGATCTATCGTTATATATGTAGTGCTATAGAGCGAGTCAGTAACTGTTTGTATTTATGAATCAGTAGTTCTCTATCAGCAAACCTAACGCACACGCACACGCACGCGCACGCGCACACACACACACACACACACACACACACACACACACACACACACACACACACACTTTTTTTCTCTCCCTATTTCCTGATTTGTATGTTGCTTTCCCAGCAGCCAAACATACACAGCACTGTATATTCAGTCTGTCACCCATGTGTCCTCTCTGTAAGTATCACACTCACCCCATGCATTAGTAATAATAGTATTATTACAGGACACATTCACAGGTGACACTGCTTACCTGACTTAGGTTGAGATCTCCAGTCTGGGTAAGATGTTTTTCTTTCTGTTCAATGAAAACTGCAACTGTTGGGTGTGGAGCAGGCGGAACAGACCTTGGGGGGAACTTCCTTAAAACTAATCCAGGTGAGAGTGAAACCCTCCCACTGACAAATCACTCCCCTTCCATCCCTGAAACTGGATGCCGAGGACAGTGGAAGGATGAGCTGCCCTGTGCATAGAAAGGGTTCAAATGAAGAATTTATTCTACAAACCCGCCAACATCGCGTGTGGGTATAAAATAGGTATCACTGGTGTTCTACTCGTGCTGGACGGAGGTAATGCCAAGCAATCCCTATGGAAGTCCCACGACCTACAGTATGCATCTTACCCCACGCACATAGCATTCTGTGGAATACAGTGGCGGCCGCCTTTAGCCTCCTGCGGCCGTTTCAGCGCGAAATGTAAAACCGCGGGCAGATGCAGTGTTTGATGCGGCATGTTCCGGCATTTAAAGCCGCGGCCGCGTGCATTGTACAGTATTAGCGCTGTGCTTATTCAATTGTAGGTACACAAGCAAGCTATTTACACAAGGTATTTAATTGTAGGTTTAATTAGAGGTACACAAGCAAGCTACTGTAACATTATGGGCGGAGTGCATGCAACTTTATGGGCGGCGTGCTGTATACAAACTTTCACTGTACTATTGGCGCTGTCTCGGCATGAATGCGGCATGAACGCGGTGAAGTGCGTGGCATTCGAAAAAAAATACCCAAACAAACCGGAGATGTTGGAGAATAAAAGGGGCCGTGACAGTAGGCACAGGTAATCTTACAGGAGCCTAAGGCTGTGATTATAATGGCGGCGTGCATATGCGCGACGCCAAAACAAAGTAATGTTGTCTGTTGAGCACGACAGACAGGTGTCTAAGCGCGCAGATTTTAAACAGATCTCGGAAATGGATTTTTCCGGGTGACGGACACATCACGTGAGCGGTTCAGCCAATGAGGGCGAACCGCTCATGTGACGTTATGGCCACGCCTGCGCCACGCCTACCTGTCACCTCCAGCGCGTGACGTCGCGCACGCGCGTTCATGCATTATATACGAGGCCTAACATGTGTAGGGTACCTGCTAAATAGGTGCAGCTGGAGGGTACGTGCAGTGTACAAAACAAGAGTGGGGAGCCATGTATGTCCTTGTCGCCATGTAATAACGTGACAAGTGAGGGAGGAGTATCTTTATTTATGTAGGGTCATCCATGTACACAGCGCTTTACAGCAGTAACTCAAGTGACATAATAGGAGTAACCGCTTCATACATAAAAGTAGACGTTAGGAAAAAGATTCCCTGCCCCGAAGAGCTTACAGTCTAAGTATGATTTCTTTTTGGGGGGATCAGCAGATAGTTGATAAGTTATGAGCTTTCCAACCTCACCGGGTTCTTCACCAGGTTTGGCAGAAGCCAAGAAATATAAGGTTTAACCCTTTGGGGGCCCTATGGATGTAGCTACTACATCATGGGTTGTAGCACTATAGGGGCTCCATGATGTAGATACGTCCTTTAGGCCCTGCTCATTTTGTCAGGTGAGATCTCCCAGTGTAACTGAAGGGGAGGCATCCGCACCGCCCATTCCATCATCAGAGACGGAGTGATCGCGCGTCGCCGAAGCGGTCACGAGTGGCGGAAGGGGCACGCAAACAGGTGGATTTCCCACACGGCTGGCTGGGCTGTAGCCTACAGCGGCAATTTGTGTGTGTGTTGAGAGGGGGGTCTTACCTTCTCCGGAGTGGACCCCCCTCCCACAGCATCGCGTTGTCATGGCGACCCAGCGTCAAATGACACCGCAACCTCACACGATGACGCGTCGCCATGACAACACGGTGTCACATGCTGCCGTGAATTCGAGGGCCCCCGCTGCCAGCGCGAGCCTATGGGCGGCAAAAGGATAAACCCGCCACTACACGCAAAGGGAAATGCACCGTGTTGTAGTGAGAGATGGTATTTAGTTACAATGATATGGAGAGGATGTTATGGGATATTATGGGTGCATGCTGGCAGACATTGAAGACATTAAACCAGTGAGACTCCACAATGGGTGACATTGGGGAGACTTTGCGTCTCATATACCATGCATTATACTGTAAGGTTTTTGAGGCGAGCATTTACTTACCCTGTACGAGTTCACTATAAATAAATCAGCTGCTGTAAACTCCAGCAGATAATGATCAGATAAGCAGAGAAATGCGAACTTTTTCGCGCACGTTCACGGAGCAGGCCCAATGTGCTCGTTCATTTTGACGACATTCGGAGTGCGTCGCAAATTCAAGCGCAAACGCAATGAACGATCTGCAAATGTTGCTGATAAAAAAAAAATAAACCTTAATATTTTCTCCCAACAACCATTGTGAAGCAGATTGGCAGAGTTTTGCATATCTGTATCAATAACCCATCCGTCTGTGTGTGATTCGCGAACCATTCATAGGGACAGTGGCGGATTTCCCATTAGGCCCTGTAACAGGGACTTGCCCCTGTTTAAATAAATCAGCCTCAGAGCTCTGAGAACCCAGCAGAGAGATAGTTAATTGCAGCCACTCGATTAACTAGTCTCCACCTGGACTAATGAGAGCTCTGTAAAAAGCCTCATGTGAGACACAGGAGAGATTTTCGTTAGCTCACATTTGGGCTGACAGAAGAAGAGCAGAGAAGCCTGCACACGGACACTGTCTTGAGCACAAAGGCTGTGCTGAGATCCAGACATTAGAGACCTATATTCTCTGGACACAGAGGACCCAGGAACCTGCCAGAGACTGACATGGAGGGCCGTCTGCTTATGGTACTTCCTGAGACTTTGGGGTGATAGGCTGGTAATGGGAATATCCCTCCAGTCCTGCAGAAGGGGTCTGGGGAAGTAAATTAGCCCTTAAAAAGGGATAGGGGTTTGTTATTTTGTTGGTTTTGCCTGGATAAAGGAACGGGCTGAATAAAGCCAAGATATAATTGCACCCAAATCGGTCTCCATTATTTGTACCTGTGCACACATCTCTTACAAGCCCAATCAGACCGGGCCTAAGGCGGCAACATTTTGGGGCGACAGAATTTGGAGACGGCATGTGTGATCGGCGCTTGCCGGTCACTCGTGCGCATGTGCAATTGACTGGCAAGCGCCGATCGTGTCTGCACGGCCGGCAACGTGGCGACATCAGGTAAGTGACTAAGGGCGCAATTTTTTTTCAATCTGCCGCGGCATAGGTGTCATACAATTTTATTAGAACGCTTTTTTTTACTGGTAGCACGATCTGCCCATGAATGAACTTTTTATGACAGGTTGTTAGTGGGAGGTGCAGTAAGTTTCTGACTGTGTATATGGATAGTCTTGTGCAATACAGGGTTGCTGCTGCTCCTCTTGGCGATCATTTATATGTAGCAGGGTACCCTCCCTTCCCTCCTCCCTTTCAGTGATCCCGTCGCCTGGGAGGGTTTAGTGAACTGTGTCAGTCATGTTGTGGTTGGTGCAGCCACATACATAGAAACTGTGTGTAAGGCAGTGGCCATCTTGAGGTTGGCGCTGCAGGAAGAGGAGGTCCTGTTCAGGATTTCCTCCGTGGACTGGAGGCGGCGTGCTCAGTCCTGATGGAGCCGGCGAAGGGAGAGGTAGTGCCCAGGGAGTTAGTCAAGCCCCCTGGACTAGGCCAAACCCGTTACCCCGTAGGTCCTAGCTAGTTCCCCTACACCGTAGTGGATTGTTGTAGGGCTGGCCAATAGAAAGGGACCTGCCCCTTAGTGTGCGGACAATTCAGTGGAGCAGACGGAACCACAGCTGAGGATTCCCCAGGCATGGTAGAACGGCTGCATGGTGCTACCGGACGTAAGGCGAGACGGGGATTGTGTCGGAGGCCATGCATCGTGGGATCACGGATGCGGCCTGTCTGAATATACCCTGGTGTACCGAGTACCCAGGAAGGTACCCATGTGCAACAACACCACACGGGGAGGTTAGTTCTGCCCTCACATATATTTCTGTGAGGGACTGTTCTGATGGACATTGGGTTTTAGGTGCCCCGGGCACCCTCAGTACTTTGGGGGACGGTTACTGGGATTTTGTGTGCATACTGTATTGCTGAGACTATGGGACCATAGTAAATAGGTTGAATATACGTGGTGTGGATTGTGGTTATTGGAAGCATAACATATAGGTATACCGGTTCCCGTGAGGGGCTATCCCGCCTACGCAGGGATCCTCACGGGTGGAGGCGCTGCACCAGCCACCCCAGGCTCCCCAAGCACGGAGACTTAGGCCTCTTGTAAACCTAACAGGTTAGCACTATAACACCCATATCTGCCAAATCTCCCTGAGGATTTATATTTATATCTGTGTTTTAACCCATCCCTTGCGAAGGGGGCTCTGCAACATACTGATCACTTTCCCCGTGGTTGGGGGGGGGGGTGGGTTACCTCCCTCTGCGCTGCTACTTTGCCACAATAAATGTTTGTTAACCACATCAATACCTAGAGACCGATGTTATATCTATGGCGCTGGGTATACAACATAAAAGAAATAAAAGTTTTATACAACCAGTGGGGTGATGGACTCCGCTGGAACTCTTCCAATGATGACAGTGGGTCATGCAAAAAGAATAAAAACAGACATAATGTGATACAGTTACTCACAATACATAATACACCACTAGACTAACACAAAACACTAAAAGACAAACATGTGCTGAGACACAAGACTGAAGTAAAAAATCACATTTAATTAAATAGCATTAAAAGTAAAGGTATCGTCTGCACAGCAGCCTCAGGTGTACAATGCCCGCTTACCAGACATGCATAGGGTACAAGCAGTGGATAAATCGGAGAGTATCCCCTCTCATTGGAGTTGCACCACGTGTGCTGGCGTCTGGCTGGGGCTCCGTGAGAATCCCCTGCCGTCTGTTCCACCACGGACCTCCACTGCCCACGTGCACCGGCTGGTGTATGCTTGGAAAAGCCGCCGTGTGGATTGCCTGGATGCGCGTCAGTGCTCTCTGCCGGATGCTCAGATGTTTCACCGGATCAGTGTGCCATCCACCGCAACCGGAGACTGCAGCAGCCGGGTGGTCTGGGGATGAGTCCGGGTGATGCAGCAGGTAACGAGGCAGGTAACGGAGCAACAGCTGTGCAGATGAAACCACCCTACGCGTTTCGGAAGACTGCGCTTCCTTCCTCAGGGGTAGAAAAAGTCGTTTTTACTATTTAATTAAATGTGATTTTTTACTTCAGTCTTGTGTCTCAGCACATGTTTGTCTTTTAGTGTTTTGTGTTAGTCTAGTGGTGTATTATGTATTGTGAGTAACTGTATCACACTATGTCTGTTTTTATTCTTTTTGCATGACCCACTGTCATCATTGGAAGAGTTCCAGCGGAGTCCATCACCCCACTGGTTGTATAAAACTTTTATTTATTTTATGTTGTATACCCAGCGCCATAGATATAACATCGGTTTCTAGTCTCTGGTCCGACCTGGGGGGTCGGAGTTATATCACAGGCTGCGGGTTTCACCTTTCTGGATTAGCGCTACCATTTCTTTGTCTAGAACCACATCAATACCGTTTAAGTAGCAGCCATGTGGGGTCCTTGAGAAATGTGGATTTGCTGCAGGTTGTGATACATTTGCACACACGAGGATTCTGAAATATAGTATAATATCGGTTTCGTCTTTAGGCCCATTCCCTGCTTGACACTAGATGGAGAATCCTAGGTTTGGAAAGCTCTGTCCATGGCCATTTCACGCTGATCCACTAAAAGGCATCACAACCTACAATGAATCAACACCATAAATTGAGAGCTGATGGCTGTTTTACATCCTCTATTTCCTGTCTTAGGCCTGGGACATAGTACAGTAGGCCGTGCTGAGCCGCGCTGAGCAGATGCACTTACCCCCTGCATCTGTCATCAGCGCGGCTTTAGCAGCCGCTTCCGCATGCGTGCGGAGGCTCAGGTATTTTGAAGAGACAGGCAAACTTTAAATTTGCCGCTCAGGAGAGTGGAGGAGCGGTCACGTGACCGCTCACATCCAATGGGAGCGAGGGACTAGTCCCGCCTCCCACCACGCCTCCGTTCCGCCTCCGCCCCCAAAGCGCGCTCACTGCCTCACCTGCCAGGACACAAAAAAGCTCCAGTTTGAGCAGGCGAGGCAGAGCAGGAGCGCGGATCAGCGCGGCCCGCGCACCATGCCCGAGGCTATCTGTATCTTGATTCATGTTACAACACCAGGGCCCCCAACAGTGCGTACGGGGCTCAGGACAAAGTGATGACCTGTGCCCGGGGTTGTTGGGCGAGGGGGGTGGGGGGGGTGTGCAGGAGCTTCATGCTCAGGCTGAGGACACCATGGGAACTTTTAACCCCTGTCCTACCAGAGGTGCCCGCAATGCATTGGAAAGTGGTTGAACGGATCGACTATTGCTCCTTATTCACCAAGAACAAAGGTAAAACAAATTCAACGTCATTCAAAGGAAGCATGGCATGCCTGTGTGTGGGTGCTATGCCTGGGAAGACACTTCTGAGTGTTACCTCTCCGGTTAGATATTCATTTGACTTTGAGTTCTGCCTTTGTCACCTTATTTTTCGTCCATCAAATTGGACAGAATCCCATGAAAACAAACAATCCTTTTACCTGCCCAGCAGCACGAAATCCCAGAGGAGAGAGGACATGTCTTTCAGCAGGTGGCGGCTATAAACAGCAATTAACTAAGACCCCTTGTATACAGCCGGTGGAGGGGTTGTGCCAAAATATACGAGTGAGCTCATTAGAAAGTTTGTCCACTACCTAAATCTACTCATTACTGACTGGGACACTTGTTTTTTTATTGAGTAAAAAGTTTTGTTCCCAGCGCACGACTCCGGGAAAATGTGCGTTCTACTCCCTGACTCATCAGTTGCTTTTCTATTTTTTATTCTTACAACCACCGTTGCTCGAACCTGGGGACTACACATTTGATGATTATTCTAAGCCCATTAAAATAGTTCAAAGGAGGAGGTTCAAGCGCACATACCGTTTAAATAACAAAACAGTGAACACTAGTGAGATAATAATGAAATCTATCACATACGGAAGTATTGCAGCTCCAGAAAATGGACTCAATCAGAAGTCCAAACAGGTCACTGAAGCAGGGGATCAAGAGCGCAAATACTCCCAAAATTATGTGAAAAACAAGAAAAAGAACATATGGTGCAATATTGTATAACAAATCGATTAATACGGTGACACTTCGATGGTATCTCACTCACAATTGTGACGGTGAATATGGGCGGTGCCGTTGTTCAGAGTCACCAACCCACAGAAGATTTCTTCTGAATATTGCAGCACTGGGGCCTTACAGGTGAGGGTCAAGATCTTAAAACGAGCCCTTTGCTCCACCGGGAGTCGGTGCTGATCTCGTATTACCGGCGAGATGTGGTCTCGCCTCGCCTTGCCGGCTATAAGACGGGCTGTGGCGTTTTGCACCAACTGCAGGGCTTTGATATTGTTTTTGGAGACCCATCAGCAGAGAATTTGCCAAATCCAGTCTGGAGAGGACAAGGCCGGTGCTACTACTATCTGTAGATTGGTCTTCCAGAGAAACACTTTCATTTGTGTCAGTTGATGGATTTAGAAGTAGCAGTTTTTCACAATAGCTGCAATATGAGGCTGATCAATGATGTTTTTGTCAATAATAGCTCTGAGGCTTCTCACCTTCTCTTTCCTTGGGATGGCGGAGTTATTGATTTTTGGATCTCAACCCAACATCCGATTTAAGTCTGATTAGCAAAAGTGTAATCGATTGTGTCGAAAGTCGCACTCAGGTCGAGAAGGATCAGAGTGCGGCACCCCCTTTGTCTTCAGTGTTGAGCAGGAAGTCAGTGATGCCGATCAGGGGTGTCTCAGTGCTGTAAATTTTTTTCTAAATCCAGATGAAATCGTGTTAGGTGGTCCACTAATTGTTTTAAGGGCTAGTATTCCAATGATTTTAGCTAAAAATGTAATATTAGAAACTGGTCCATAGTTATCCGTGTTCCACAGAATGCATCTGATCTCAGACGCGCTATTAGAGAGGGTTGGGGTTCCTTACAATGCATCTGATCTCAGACACGCTATTAGAGAAGGTTGGGGTTCCTTACAATGCATCTGATCTCAGACGCGCTATTAGAGAGGTTTGGGGTTCTTTACAATGCATCTGATCTCAGACGCGCTATTAGAGAGGGTTGGTGTTCTTTACAATGCATCTGATCTCAGACACGCTATTAGAGAGGGTTGGGGTTCCTTACAATGCATCTGATCTCAGACGCGCTATTAGAGAGGGTTGGGGTTCTTTACAATGCATTTGATCTCAGACACGCTATTAGAGAGGGTTGGGGTTCCTTACAATGCATCTGATCTCAGATGCGCTATTAGAGAGGGTTGGTGTTCTTTACAATGCATCTGATCTCAGACGCGCTATTAGAGAGGGTTGGGGTACTACAGAATTTCACAATATAATTATAGGGTTCCTTAACAAAAAACAAAACAAAAAAAGGTTAAACAAACATTGGCCTACGAACTGCTTTACTGGATAGATCTGAGTTGGCTGATAACTTATAAGAGCCCACACTAAGATATGGCAGGTTGACAGAAGAAATCTGGGGGGGGAATCGTTTTGGCTCATTGAATAGGTCTGGGTGACCGGCTGCACCAGTGTTGTTGTGTGATTGTGAGTCTTCTTGGGAATTGTAGCCAAAAACCTGAACAGATTAGAAGCATCCCATCACACATCCCCTCTGCTGCTGAAATCTTACCTGTAATGGGAAGCAATGCTTTGTGGACTCCTCTGAAAGCCAAGGGTGTTCCACGTGTTGAGTGGACGGTTACCTGGGCTAATGTGCAAAATGTGGCAATGGAAGATATTATACTCAAGACCCAATAACTTTATTCTTCCCATATTTGTAATGTAATACTTCAAAAGTGGTTAAATGTTACACTGTAGCAAAGTAGGGAGGGAGTAGCGGGTATGATACCTTTTATTGGACCAACAAGTAGTTGATATGTCACAAGCTTTCAAACCCCTCAGGGTCCTTCATCCCTCCTTTGTTACTACATGGAAGAAAGGACCAACACCTACTCTTCTTTGCTTAAATGTTATATATAATTCATAATATTACAGTATAATATAGAAAATGGTTAGTTTATATCTCACAGCAATCGTATATTTTTTTTCTTCATAGGATAATTGGGCCGGGTTCCCGTACATTCAAAATACCTTTTAAAGAGCGTTCCACGGAGTCGCCGTACGTCCTTAAAGGGTTCCACAGTTCTTAGAAGGTTGAAAACGATCATTAAAACAAATGTATGTTTATAACAAATAACCACGATGCCGTATTCCTTTCTCCGGGGCCTCCGGCGCGGTTAGCCTTAAATAAAAATAAAACCCTGACGTTTTTATGCCCTGGCCTGGTGAAGCAGAGAGCTGTTTATTAGATGTCAAGGATGTGAAACTGGTGACAAGGCTGCAATGCATACAAAGCATTTCATAGTGGGGAATAAAAAAAAAGACTGAACACAGACCATTATATTCTGTTACAGTAACACTCCCGGAACGCTCATAACAAAACACATTTATTGCACTGTAAATTAAGGCAGCATTCCACGCTACTCGTTCCTTTAATATTACCTGAACCGTGACACCCCCTGGTTACCCCACTCTGGCACGGAGTAAAATAAATGGCTGCCAGACACCAAACGGCAGCGGGGTCAGGGATGGGTTACCGTGGCTACTCTTTATTGGTGACTCGTTGTCATGTTTATTTGCGTCAAATCCAGCACACACACAAAAAACAACAAACATCAAGGCAGCCCGTCGGAAGAATTCCACCCCCCTCCCCCCTATGGTTCAGGCAGCCACGGATTTTCAGATTTGCCGCACCATGGCACTTAGCTCTGTCTGCCGCCTCCTTGCTGCCGCTCTGCTTCTCCTTTGGAATCCCAGCGTCAAATGGCGCCGCTGACGTCACCACCGTGACGTCGCACGGCATCGCGTTGCCATGGAAACCCGACGTCACGACGTCACGTGGGTCATGTCGTGTGGCATTATTTGACATTGGGATTCCAAAGGAGAAGCAGAGCGGCAGCAATGAGGCCGCAGACAGAGCTAAGTACCGTCCCATTAGGTCCGATAGGCTGGAGAGCGCGGCAAAAGCACATGGGGGCGGAGAAATATTTCGCCCCCAAATTTGGCTGGCCCGGGCCTGACGGGCGCAAAGGGAAATCTGACCTTGGGTTCAGGTGAGATTAACCACTTCAATAAAAAGGTGCATTTACTCTCAAACATCTTTTTAACAAATCGGCGAAATAGTTCTTTTTCCTGCCGCAGGGGGTTTGCGATATATTGCCAGCAATAAAACGCAGGGCCCATTGTCATAGAAGGGTTAAAATAAACATGCTACGTAGCTCTAATACAATAACTATATTCTGCATTTTCCGCACTAGCCATGGGTTGTTCCTGTTATGGCTTAAATTCCTACAAATATAGCAGAGGTAACGTAATATTCATCGCGAGATATACCGCGTCTCCATTAAAAACGAAAGTAACTACTCTCTAAAGCTGCAGACCAAGCAATATCCTACGTGTGTGATTTTTAATAAATCGGTTCTGTACTATGAGAAAATACTTGTAGCATTTCAAATATATATTAAAAAATAACTATTTTTAATGTATTCTAATGTGACAAGCATTTTTGTTTCTATAGCAACCATTTACAGCGTCACATCCTCTTCTGAAACAGGCTCTGGCACATCCCTTTTGCCCTTTCTCTAGCAGTGAACCAATTGTATCTATTGACTGCCTGGTCACATGATCTTCCCAACAGAACTTTGCATCTTGGGTACTCTTCTGCTGCACTGACAGCCATTTAGTGAACCCCTGAGCAGAATCTTCTCCAATCGATCATAGGAGAGCGGATCGATCGGCAACTTAGCTAATTACTTAACACTGTGTATTGATGCACATATAGAATGGCAGCTTGGACTGTGGTATTTCCGCATTATTTCTGGCGTTCACCAGTGTTAGCGGGGGTGATAACGCCTGCTACATTTGTATGTTAACGGTAGCGTAGAGATTATTGTGGAGAATGTACTTCCGAGCTGGCTGCAGCACTCCTACATAAAAGGCCTCCAAGGAGGGGAGAAGCGGCCACAAATAAGGTCGAAACGGGTCTCTAATCAACAAGTGAGCTGTCTTCCCAGAGCTGGAGATGTTATCACCAACTTTATTTAGATGTTTTCTCCCAATGGGTCTTAAAGCAGCAGTCCAAGCTGCCGTTTAAAAAAAAATGTATCAATACAATCCACACAGTGATACAGTAAGTAATTAGCTAAGCTGTCGATCGATCTGTTCTCCTGTGATCTATCGGTGAAGATTCCGCTCGGGGTTCACTAAATGGCCGTCAGTGCAGCAGAAGAGGACCAAAAATGCAAAGTTCTGTGGGGAAGATCATGTGACCAGGCAGTAACTAGATACAATGGGTGCACTGCTAGAGAGAGGGCAGGGCTCAAAAAGGGGTGTGCCAGGGCCTGTTTCAGAAAAGGAAGGGGGATGTGACTTTGTAAATGGTTGCTATATAAACAAAAAATGCTTGTTACATCATAATACATTAAAAATGTCATTCAGAGTTGTTTAAAAAAAATGCTACAAGTATTTTCTCATAGTACGGAACTGATATATTAAAAAACACACATGTACAGTAGGATATTGCTTAGTCTGCAGCTTTGAAGGTGCAATACCACAGTTGGCCAGTTGAATTTCTTAGGGACCTCTGGCCATACAAGGACTTGCTGATCACACAGTGACATCACACAAAAGGGAGCAGCCGGAGGAAACCAAACCCCTCCCAAGTCTGAAATAAAGAAATAATTCTTATAGGTGCTAGGTACAAAAAGATATCAGCCCCCCTAAAACAGGGGCGGCCAACTCCAGTCCTCAAGGGCCACCGACAGTTCAGGATATCCCTGCTTCAGCACAGGTGGCTCAGTCGAAGACTGCCCTAAGACATGTCATTAGAATGAGTTCTCTTTTTTCATAGCATAGATACAGTCCCTGCCCCGTAGAGCTTACAATCTGTTTGGTGCCTGAAGCACAGGAAGATAAAGTGACTTTCAGAGTCAGTGTCTTTACTCACTGAGCCGCTCCTTCAGCCATCATACATTTCAATGGAGCTGAATGCTTCTCCAACACGGGGAAGAAAGCTTCACAGCATATTCAGTGAGTGCAAACACGCTGAGCCTGGAACTCTGGTTAAGAATTTACGACCATACTTCCTTATACCGCGATTTTGCCACGCTGGCGAGAGTAAATGCACCCCTAGAAAACGAGAAAAACGGACGGAACCGCTCCGAAATTGTATCTGCGCTCAGCTCTGACATCACAGCACGGCTGCCATATTTCTGTCTCTGTTTCAGTTGGAAATGCTCCAATAACCCCTTCCGCACTGGAAGAGTCTGTAACACAAACAAGGAAATCCATCGTAAAGCGTGGACAATGTATAAAAGAGAATGAAAATGCTGAAGAGAAGGGTTATACAAGGCTCTGTCTGCTGACATCCAGGGCATATCCAGAGGGCTTAGAGCAACCCCTCCCAAAATCAATGAAGATGCCTTCGGAATCGGAATCTATCGACTCTAAAATTTGATCGACTATCGTCTCTGGGCTGGAGGAAGGGGCGGGAAGGAAGGCCGAGTCCCTGGGCAGCTCGTCTCTCGAACTCGGGCTGAGGAGCAGTCCTTGCTGGGATTCCTGTATGTCAAGTACCCCGGCAAACTGTCCGCTGCCCACGCTGGACCTCTCCAGCTCTCCCGGAGGCTGGGTTTTGGTGGCCGACATGGACAGTTTGGAGCTGGTATCCAGGATGGTGGTGAGATTGGAGTAACCTTGGATCTCCAGGAGTGAGGTCATTTCGGACACCGAATGCCTTCGAATTCCAGTACCATTGGCCGCCAGGTTCTCTATTTCATATTCTGCCACTGGGGTCAGCAAGGGGTTGTTATAACTCTTGGACCGCACCACTGGGTTCTTCGTGATGATCTCCCCAGACTTTGGACAACGTCGGAACATCCTTTTTTCTGTTGGAACACAAAGCACATGATCACAAACCTAGAATGAATATTTTATTTTTCGCTGGCTTGACGGTAACCTCTGAAGTTTTAGCCGAGAGTAGTAACCCCTTGACGGCTTGCAACACAGGAGGGTTAATTAAAGCAGCAGTTCAAGCTGCCGTTTAAAAAAACAATTCCCATTTAATATGTTTATCAATACAATCTGCACACTGACAAGTGATTAAGTTGCCGATCGATCCATTCTCCTGTGATTAATAGGCGAAGATTCGGCTCGGGGTTCACTAAATGGCAGCAGAAGAGGACCCAAGATGCAAAGTTCTGTGGGGAACATCATGTGACCATGCAGTCAATAGATACAATTGGTGCACTGCTAGAGAGGGGGCAGAACTCAAAAAATTGACTTTGTAAATGGTTGATATAAGAACAAAAAATGCTTTTTTTTAAAAATACTATAAGTATTTTCTCATAGTATAGAATGGATTAATTTAAAAAAAAAAAACACAAGTAGGATATTGCTTGAACTGCAGCTTTCAGCTTTTGCCGTCAACTTAAATAACGCACAATTTGAAAAGCACATTCTAACACTGTTTACATTTGTACTTCATCAATTAAGTTATTTACTGATAGATCAGTGGATACTATATACATATATATGTAATGTTTCTAGTGTTGTATGTAAAAGTGTACGTACACTCGATTAATGATATTTTACAAAAACTTTAAGAAAAGCTGTATAGAGCACGGCTGGGAAACTTCAGTCCTCAAGGGCCATCAAACAGGTCAGGTTTTCAGGATATCCCTGCTTCAGCCCAGGTGGCTCACTGAGCAACTGATTGAGCCACCTGTGCTGAAGCATGGACTGATTGAGCCACCTGTGCTGAAGCAGGGATATCCTGATACCTGACCTCTTAGTGGCCCTTGAGGACTGGAATTGGGCACCCCTGCTACAGAGAGACCATGCCGAAACGATGACTAACTCATTGGCCCAGGCCTGACTTTCTTTGGAGTGAATGCTGAACGGTTTAATGCTGTCAATGTGCCAGCTTTAAAAAGATATCGTCTATGAAACCATTCACAAATATTTCTTCATTTGCAGAGAATTTCATTTAAAAGACTGCTCAGTCATCAATCATACTGTCCGTATATATATTTTTCAGTTACGCCTACAAGCCACTGGATGTCAGCATATCCAAGTTAAAAGACTTGTCTGCAAACATTGTTACAAATCCCTGTGTGGTTAAGGGATTTCTTTGTTTGGTACCAAACATCGGCATGCCAAAAAATAAAGGGGGTGTTGCCCCAAACTTCCCACTGCAGTACGTAATATGGGTAAGTATATTTGGTCTGAGTAAGCCTCATGACTCACTGTATACACTCTGTCTAGTTTTAGACATGGCAAAAGTAAATAGTATTCGTTTTGATTCATTCATGTGGTATGACACATACTTACTGCACCACTATTTCCTTATTTATACCAGGGGTCAAAGTGTTATAGTCCTCGGCTACAGGGATTACTGCGGCCTTTTTCCCTTCTGTTTTTTTACATTTACACCAACTTTCTTTTTGAAGAGAAAATATATATCTTTGGCTCCCTTTTTTTTGCTTCATAGAATAAATACAATATAACCCTTGTTATAATAAAGTGCAAAGTGCATCACACCAGTGTTTAGCCAAATGTAAACTTTCTTTTAGATCAGGCATATGACTGCTACTTTTTAAAGCCCCCGTTTATACCACTGTCTTATTTATATGTAGGGTTGCCAGGTGGCGTCTCCAAAAATACTGGAAACAATGGTGAAAGTTACGACATGCTCGAGACACACACACCTCTCACTTTTCTCCACTCCATGGTGTTTCCTCCTCTCCTTGGCCCCAGGCTCCTGACACCTCCTCCAGATTGGCTACATTATCCAGCAGCAGCCAATCAGGGTGGAGGAAACTGCCCATCCACCTAACAGCCCTGGTCGGGGAAATCCCACGGCCCCACAAGTCAGTGAGATCACTAAGTCCAGAGAGGTAATACCGGTTATACACATACATGTCCAGTATTAAAGTCCAGAGAGGTAATACCGGTTATACACATACATGTCCAGTATTAAAGTCCAGAGAGGTAATACCGGTTATACACATACATGTCCAGTATTAAAGTCCAGAGAGGTAATACCGGTTATACACATACATGTCCAGTATTAAAGTCCAGAGAGGTAATACCGGTTATACACATACATGTCCAGTATTACCTCTCATTCTTTACTGGACAACGTGTCCAAATACCGGACAGTCCGGTTCAATACTAGACACCTGGCAACCCTATTTATATACTACAAGAAGACAAGCAAAAGAGAGCGGCAGAGGATTGTGTGATGTTGTCATGTGAAATGGAAGTGTTGAAATGTAAATTAAACCGATCTGCGGAGATCATTTCCCAATGAACCCCCCTAGAAAGAGTTTTATTTGTGTATGGAAGGGGCCTTTTTGACATGGACAGTGTTCTCCTCCATCAGTATCAAGCAACAATAATCACATATTTGTAAGAATAGATCTATTGTTGCTCCCATGTTACAAATCTTGCATGAATGCTGGTAAAGGTGCAGTCCCTCCGAGAACGAAAGTGAACTAAAGGCGGGGGCGTGTTCATCATTAAATGGGGCTGATTGGCTCTAAAGCTTTTGTTTCACATGGAAAAGTTAAAAGTGGAACAAATTATTTAAAAATACTTATTCTTGTATTAATTAAAAAAAAAACAAATAGTGTCAGCTACATTTAGCCTAATAAACACGCCCCTGTGCTCAGAGTACTTTCGTACTAGGAGAACTTGCCTCTTTAAGGACACAGATAAGCTGCACTTTAAAATGACCAATCCCTCCCAGGACCAAAGTGTACGAATGGCAGTGACATGTTTCAGGGGTCACATCTGGGTGATTCATGCCTTTCTAACCAAATATGACACTTAGCATTGAGAACACAGAAGGTTAATATGTAAACACGGTGAGCAGAGACTTGGGTTTGATACGCCCCGGCTGCTCCCTTCTGTCTGATGTTGCCGTGTGTTCAACAAGAGCTTGCACGGCAGCCCCCCCACCCCCTATCTCTACTGGTTCTCTGATAAGGACAGGGCGGGATACAGGGAAAGAAAACTCTTGACTGATAAACACTCCCCCCATTCAGAGCCCCCCAAGAAATTGTAATTTCCCCCACAAACGTGTATTGGAAAGCCAATTAAACTGCTATGGTCTTAACAAAAGTATATTTTGATTGGCTACACGGGATTGCACCTTTAAGTGAGTGGATTGGTATTAACTAGGCTGCCCCACGTTGGTCAGGTTTAATAGTTCAATAAACATCCTTGCCCTCCCCTGTATACCTGCAACATCTTCAATAAAGGTAAGTGGTGAACAAAATGCCATTTCTCTGTCCAGAACCCCCAACTTTCACTTATTTGGGTCTTTTAAAACTGGGGGGCGCAAGATTTTTTTTTGGGGGGGGGAGGGGGGTGCGGCGGTTACAGAAGCCCCACGCTCTTCCCCAAGGCATTTAAATTAAATGCCGGGGGACCGTGCGAGGCCTCTGTAACTCACTTACCTGGATTCAGCCGGCTTCAGGTGACCCGTCGCCATGGCAACGCGGCGTCGTGTCATGTGACGTCACATGATCCCGTGGCAGGGGGGCGCAACACCAAACGTTTGCTTTAGAGGTTGACGTCTCTCGATATACTACCAACTTATAGAACAATACCCAAGACATAACATATAGAACTCATACCTAATATGCAGGATGCGTGTGTGAAGGGTCCTTCATTAGAATATAGTCCATAAGTGCCAAGGTAAGGGGAGACCACCTTCTGTATGAGAGCCTCCAGTTTCAGATACTCCTCTGACACACCCTTTGATTCGTGTACCCCCTGGAGGAAACAAGATGGGATGATATTTTTAAATAAAAAGTTACTCACTACTTGATTTTAAGATGCACATTTTCTTCATGTGGATGTGTTGTTTTGCGACGTATAGGTAAGGTAAAAATTTAAAAAGGTAATGGAAACAGGCTGTAGAAGTTAAAGCAGCAGTCCAAGCTACCCAGTGTTCCCCCTCCCCCCCTCATTTAATATGTGTATCCATACAATCCACTCAATGATAAGTAATTAGCTAAGTTGTAGATCGATCTGCGAAGATTTGGCTCGGGGGTTCACTAAATGTAAGTCAATGCAGCAGAAGAGGACCAAAGATGCAAAGTTCTGTGGGGAAGATCATGTGACCAGGCAGTCACTAGATACAATTGTTACACTGCTAGAGAGAGGACAGGGCTCAAAAAGGAGTGTGCCAGAGCCTGTTTCAGAAGAGGAAGGGGATGTGACTTTGTAAATGATTGCTATAGATACAAAAAATGCTTGTTACATTATAATACATTCAAAATGTCAGAGTTGTTTAAAAAAATAAAGTACAAGTATTTTCTCGCAGTACAGAACTGATTTATTTAAAAAAAACAAAAAAAACACGTAGGATATTTCTGGGTCTGCAGCTTAAGGCTGCGGTCCCAGTCAGCACTGTAGCACGCGCGTCCGGCGGGAGGGGGGGGGGGCGATGCGTGCACAGTGCTTCACTGCGATCTGAGTTCTGCGGGGAGAGGGAGAGATTGCGACGGGAGGGGCGCGTGGCGAGGTTTTTGCGGGGGCGTTGGCCATGACCTCACGCGGCTGGTTTGCCCTCATTGGCTGAACCACCGGCGGGGGCATGGCCACACCTCCGTCGCAAGTTGTAAGCTCAATTTGCATGTCTTTTTAAAAAAATGGTCGTACAGCGCGGCTGCCAAATGCGCGCGAAGGTGCGTACTAGGCCCCGCCCCATTGCGGGGCGTTACTTGTACACAGCGCACACCGAGCCGTGCGCTATAGAACACACTGGGGCCGCAGCCTTAAGAGACTATAACTGGGTGCTGCATGAGAACTAGAGATTATAACAATTTGACACGGCCTCTGTGTAAATGAATAAAACATGGTGTAGCTCAGTGGTCATTTACCTGTTGCCCTTATTCCCATTGTTTGTAATGTACATTATTTACCTCCTTTGTAATATTGTAAAGCGCTGAGTACATGGGTAGCACTATATACATATAATTATGCATACAAAGAGCACTCTGCTCGTGACATCGGACGAGTCACTTTATTTTAGGCACCAGAATGACAGTGTAAGTGACAGCTCTTTGCTGCAGGGACTCATGGCTGCAAAATTATACACATGTAGTAGCCTTTATTCTATTGCGCAGTGGACCCGCCCCTTTTCCACGCATGGCGAATGCTTTGAAAATGGCGTCCGCTGGCGCGCTGTGCGTAGCCCACTGCAACGCAAAAATGTGTGCTAAATCTGTATGCACAGCGCTGCATACATGGTCAGGGCTACATAACGAAATATATTCTTATTAAAAGCACAGGCTGACAATAACTTTATTTCATATAGCGCTTTTCTCCCAATGGGACGCGGCCTGTCACAATTAAAGTATAGCGTGCGTTACGCAGCACACAGGATTGTTACCCACGCAGTCCCTGCCCACATGAGCTTACAATCTATGGTTTTGCTGCCTGGGGCACAGGGAGATAAAGTGACTTGCCCAAGGTCACAGGAGTCATGGTTTACAGTCAGTGTCTTTACTCCCTGAGCCGCTCCTTCTCCCTTATAGCGCAGACCCTGCCACAAATTCCAATGCAGCAAACAGATTTAGTGCCTCACATGGTTTGGCGTGAGTGCTCTGCAGTGTGTAGCAGATGTACAGTGCACATGCATCTGTAGAGCACGTACAGGTCCTCACATTGATGCCACCGTACTGATCAGTTACTAGAAGCTTTGTTTGATGCATCCGATTTATGTTGGCGTCAGACCTATTTTTCTTACTGCAGCCTTATTATTTTACAGCCGCTTGTGTATATTTCTTGGCTTTCCATACATTTCTTATCAGTGAAGCTATAGAATTGACCCTGTGAAATTAAAATGCTTCCATTACAATAATAATAATTAAAAAAAAAAACCCACATTTTATTTATATTAAGGGGGTTTTATTTGATAGAACCGCTGCAGTCTTTCATTGCAATGGGGTTCTTTAACCCCTTAAGTCCTGGGGCCCTCCAGCGATGAAGAGGTTAATTCTAGTAACGTGTGTCAAGTGTATTTTGCTGCTGCGTTTTGACCTGGTTTCCTTTGATGGTAAAAGACATTGTTACATCCTTCCGGACCCAAGATGCTCACGTGTTTCCCCCCGAGTAATGTTAACCCCCGGAATGCCGCGGACGCCAGCAACGCATTGGTACGGCACGGAAGGGGTTAAATAAAGCAACGAAAAACAGATTAAAAAAAAAAAAGCAGTTAACCCTTTCACTCAGGTACTGCTGCTTTTAGGTGAGAATAGAGATGAGATCCGTAGAGATGGGAGATTTTTTTTTTTTTGGATCCGCAGCGGATTGGCCGGTCCCTTCGGTCCTCGGATTTCAGTGGATCAAATGTCAGAAAGGGGCGATTTCGCATTTTGCGGATTTTTAAATTATTACCAATACGCTCCGCAATCCGTCCACCGCTTGTATCCAATGGCGGATTTTGATGAATCCGCCCAAATCCGTTTGCGGATTTCACACTTTGAAAAAGGATGTTGGGGGGGGGGGGGGGGGGACATCAGCGAAAACCCAGGAAACGGATTTCGGCGGATTCGTCCATCTCTAGAGATACGTTCTAAGACTCATTTTAAAGAGCAAGTCCATTTTCACCGGATCATTACTTTGTTACGGCTGCATTCTTTGTTTGCACTTTCTATATGCGCTCCCAATCTGTATACTAGGGGTGGCCAACTCCAGTCTTAAATGGCCACCAACAGGCCAGGTAATAGGGGTATCCCTGCTTCAGCACAGGTGGCTCAATCAGTGGCTCAGTCACCTGTGCTGAAGCAGGGACATCCCTAACACCTGGCCTATTGGTTGCCCTTGAGGACTGGAGCTGGCGTTTATACCCTGTATCGGTATCATTTTAAAGGGAAAATCTCATATCTCCATGGCTAGCTCACATATTTCTGTAGTTTACGCAGAGAGCTGTGAATTTTTCAGACACAATAACTCACATTATATTTCTTGGCTCCTGAAACAAAAGCCCCTATTAGAATATGTGGTCAAAGCCGTTAGCGACGCCAGAATTTCTATTCCCCGTGCGTTACGCTGATTTTCACTATATTGGAAAAGGAGAAGACAGGCACTTGCCTACATTTTACAAAAGCTACAGTGACACCGTGCACGGAACCGATCTCTCCCACTTTAAAGACAGGTGCAGTTTGACTTCTTCCCTTTACAATCTATCTTTACTTCCTCTCCTCCCTGAGACAACGCATTTTTACAAGCAGCCACTGGACCAGTGATAGTAAAGCAGCAATTTTACACACACCCTTTTTTCTTATGTGTATACAGTATGTAAAGCGTGTGGCAATGTATAATTCTACATTCTTACCTAAGCTGGTAATCGTTTGGTGCTCATGTTATAAATCTGTCCAAATCCTGATTGTGTAAGTAACAGATCGGTTTGTGATACTTTGTTGTCAAAGGGCAGAACTCAAAAGGATATGTGTGAGACCCTGTTTCAAGAGCAAGTGGATATGACTTTCCAAATGGTGTCTGTAGCAACCAAAGGATGATTAGTACATTAAAAAAAAAATGGCATTAGGTGTTGAAAAAAAAAAAAGAAGAAATGCAGACAGTATTATCTAATATTACAGAACTGATTTTATATATATATATATATATATATATATATATATATATATATATATATATATATATATATATATATATATAGCATAGTTACCAGTCCGTAAACTAATAAAGGAGACAGCATACAGCAAGGAGTAATCCAAAAGTGATGTATTCAAAACACACTGTTACACGAAATATATACAGTATTGAGTTTTTGTTTCTGCAGCGGTTTAACATAAATCTTAATTTTTCAGTATTATTTTGGCAATGTGTTTCTATCTTAACGCTTCCCTGAGTAGTTAATGCTGACCCCTTCCGGAAGCTGAAGGGTTAATTTTCACAGATGGATTCCAGAACGCGGCTTTCATTAAGACATAAAAAGGATCGGAAGCTCCAGCTAGACATTAAAGTCAGCTTTGATATATCCCTAACTAATTCAGTCTTCCCCGTTTGCTCCTTTAAATTCCAGCAGCCGTGCCTGGAATATGAAGGCAGAGACTTGGAAGTCGCTGTCAGAAAGAGGGTTTCATCTGCCCTAAATAAAAACATTGTATGTTCTGTCGCGGAAATGCTGCCACGTTCACTCCGGAGATAATTCCTTGCGAACAAAGCAGCGACGCGAGATAAAAATACAATCCTGCGAGGACCTTGTGGTCTGCAGTCTACTAACCGTCTATATATGATCCTAAATCTGTTTGATGAGCGTTCATAAAGAGAACCCATATAGTAAAAAGTGGCAAATCAGGGTTCATAACAAATGTTGATCCCTGTATTCACATGTATAAATGCATGCAGACAAAGCCACTTCAAATGTGCTCTGGAGTACACAACCTCAGGTAATTATGTAATAACTTGGAACACAGTCCTCTGTAAGTATGTTACATTGTTGTTGTGTAGATCAGGGGTGCTCAACTCCAGTCAAGTCACCCCCAACAGGTCAGGTTTTCAGGATATCCCTGCGTCAGCACAGGAATCAGAGAAATTAGCCATTAACATGTTACATTTTTGTCTTCCCTGCTATTTTTGTAGTAAAAGGATAAAAATAATAGAGGGGACCGTTTATTCTTCATAATGGCAATAAAAATAATGTTATGCGGAAAAATACTTGGGGGAAGGTACTCTTTCTGCCGCTTTCAGAGTGACTGAGTACTTATTGTGTTTACTGAAGAGTAATGCTTCACAGGAATATATGTCTTAAGTGCATTGATGTCAGCAATACAATAAACAACGGAACTGCAATAAGTGGAGGCGGATGCTATTTCAACGTCTCTCAGGGGAGGCCCATGCTATGCAGCGCTTGTGCTAAACAGCTATCGCTGCTGTGAATAGTGAAGTGTGCTCACAAGTGGCGTCTCTGGAAACCCACGCTCGTCACAAAACCTCACCTTTTTATTTAAAGGCTCCATCCGCCTCTAACTTCCTGTACCTCACTGAACCATCTCTCTTCCTGTATAACCAGCTCCTGGGTTGGTTGTAGGGTATTGTCAGTTTGTTTATTTTGATAATACGGGGATTAATAATGTAATGAGGACATCAAACATAGTGCAGACTAGGAATTTCTGTTCGGAAGACCTTACCATTCAGAGCTGCTAAACAGATTAAAGGGGCAGTCCGACTAAAAACACACACACATATATATATATATATATATATATATATATATATATATATATATATATATATATATATATATATATATATATATATACACATACAGTATGTATATATATAAATATATATATATACAGTATATATATATAAATATATATATATACATATATATATATACAGTTAGCTCCGGAAATAATTTGACACTGATACAAGTTTTGTTATTTCGGCTGTGTACCAAAATAAATTAAAGTTACAGTTAAATAATGAATATGGGCTTAAAGTGCAGTCAACCAGCTTTAATTTGAGGGTTTCACATCCAAATTGGAGGAAGGGTTTAGGAATTACATCTCTTTAATATGTAGCGCCCTCTTTTTCAAGGGACCAAAGGTAATTGGACAATTGACTCAAAAGCTGTTTCATGGACAGGTGTCGGCTATTCCTTCGTAATTTCATCATCAACTAAGCAGGTAAAAGGTCTGGAGTTTATTCCAGGTGTGGCATTCACATTTGGAAGCTGTTGCTGTGAACCCACAACATGCAGTCAAAAGAGCTCTCAATGCAAGTGAAACAGGGCATCCTTAGGCTTCAAAAAAAAAGAAAACCCATCAGAGAGATAGCAGGAACATTAGGAGTGGCCAAATCAACAGTTTGGTACATTCTGACAAAAAAAGAACGCACTGGTGAGCTCTGCAACACAAAAAGGACTGGACATCCATGGAAGACAACAGGGGTGGATGATCGTAGGATCTTTCCATGGTAAAGAAAAACCCCTTCACAACATCCAGCCAAGTGAAGAACACTCTCCAGGAGGTAGGCATATCATTATCCAAGTCTACCATAAAGAGAAGACATCACGAGAGCAAATACAGAGGGTTCACCACAGGGTGCAAACCATTCATAAGCCTCAAGAATAGAAAGGCCAGATTAGACTTTGCTAAACAATATCTAAAAAAAGCCAGCCCAGTTCTGGAACATCATTCTTTGGACAGATGAAACCAAGATCAACCTGTACCAGAATGTTGGGAAGAAAAAAGTATGGAGAAGGCTTGGAACGGCTCATGATCCGAAGCATACCACATCATCTGTAAAACACGGTGGAGGCAGTATGATGGCATGGGCATGAATGGCTTACAATGGCAATAGGTCACTAGTGTTTGTTGATGATGTGACAGAAGACAGAAGCAGCCGGATTAATTCTGAAGTGTATAGGGATATATTGTCTGCTCTGATTCAGCCAAATTCAGCGACGTTGATTGGACGGCACTTCACTTTACAGATGGATAATGACCCAAAACATACTGCGAAAGCAACCCATGAGTTTTTTAAGGCAAAGAAGTGGAATATTCTGCAATGGCCGAGTCAATCACCTGATCTCAACCCGATCGAGCATGCATTTCACTTGCTGAAGACAAAACTTAAGGCAGAAAGACCCACGAACAAACAACAACTGAAGACAGCTGCAGTAAAGGCCTGACAAAGCATCACAAAGGAGGAAACCCAGCGTTTGGTGATGTCCATGTGTTCCAGACTTCAAGCAGTCATTGCCTGCAAAGGATTCTCGACAAAGTATTAAAAATGAACATTTTATTTATGATTGTGTTAATTTGTCCAATGACATTTGAGCCCCTGAAATAATGGGACTGCGTATGAAAATGGTTGCAATTCCTAAACATTTCATACGATATTTTTGATCAACCCCTTGAATTAAAGCTGAAAGTCTGCACTTCTATAGCATCTCGGTTGTTTCATTTCAAATCCATTGTGGTGGCGTATAGAGCCCAAATTATGAAAATTGTGTCAGTGTCCAATTATGTTCGGACCTAACTGTATATATATATATATATATATATATATATATATATATATATATATATATATATATATATATATATATATAAAGGTGTAGCCCTGGTAAGATTAGGGGCTATATTTCTTTCCTCCTCCTGGCATAATCCCTGTTAAGGGCAGGTTGCCAGGAGTTATCATGGGTTTTCCCCACTTCAAGCACTTGCCCTGAATGGTGGAGGTAGGTCACCTGACCCTGTGTCCAATCAAGAGACACAGGGGCGGTGCCTGCTGATATCATAAAGAGCAGTGCACTTCCTATTTAGTGTGTGACAAGTCAAGAGTGAGATTAAAGTCTGAGTTAGCTAGTGAGGGGAGGAGAGTGATCAGCTCATGAGTAGAGCTGATAGGAGATAGTGATGTGGACCAAATAACTCTTACCCTGCTTAGGGGGTAAGGGAAGAGCTAGCCCCACTCTGGATGGCCCTTGGGTCCAGAGTGGAGGCAGGGACCATCACAAAGGAGAACAGCTAGTGGACATAGTATATCAACTGTACCTGTCTGCTGTTGCTGGAGACTGAATAAAAGAGTCTGCTGTTAAAAGGATAATTGTGTGAGACTGGAATCTCCCATCCCTGTGAGGGGATTCTATGGTAGGGATTCCACCCCGTATCCCTGGGGCTTACTACAGATGGAGGCGCTGCACCACTGAAGGAGAAAGAAGGCATCCACCCTAGTAACCTGTCCTGTTGTTCCCCCATGTCACCACGGGAGACTCAGACCCTCCTGTTGCAGCAGGTATGCACCACACTAAGTCATGTAGCCAGAACACAGAACACCTTAGGGGACCTGATCTGCGATTGGGTGGGGGTCTATGGGTTACATATATATATATATATATATATATATATATATATATATATATATATATATATATATATATATATATATATATAAATAATTTGTAGCATCGGCCGAATAAAAGCATTTCGGTATTGAGTATTTGTTTTTGATTGATTTAATACATATTTATTTTGATATCTCTGGAGACCTGTAAATAAGAAGGCAGCAGAACGATGATAATGTAACAGCCATTCATTTCCATGGTTTCTTTTTCTTCTAAGTTAAATCAACACTGTAAGTACGGATATAGGATAAAGTATCTGTTATCTAAATTTAGCATAGGGTGAACTTGATGGACGTACGTCTTTTTTCAACCTCATCTACTATGCAACTATTTCTGTTGTGACAGCTTTTTACAAGCCATTTTATGCTGTCCACAGAAGTGTTTTTACTTTCTTTATATTTTTAAAGATGCAAACCCAATTAACATTGAGCTAACCACACCATAATGTAAAGAAAGGTTCCATGCTAAATCTTTTACCACTCATCTTCAAACTAGACCCTAATGAGCCTTGCACTGCATGATGGGACAGCAATGCAGAGGGCCCCTCTGCCAGTGAAGAGGTTCATTTTAGTTTTGCGGTTTGCTACATCAGAGAAACGCTATGGCAGAATCCCCTGCTCGTCTATCACTGATTATTACCTCCCGTTCCCAAGTGAGGGCAGTGACATTACCAGCCTGGACTGAAAGCTTCAAATGATGCTATCTGCCATCTTACTATATCCCAGACAGCAGGGATTTGCAGAGGGTCTCTGTCCCGCTTAGCATAGACCTGGGTAGCAGCAAAGAATGAGAAATGAATCTCTAAATGGTGCTTCCAATATCCAGGTTTAAGTGGTAGCAATATACAGTAGCTTAAGAGTCCAGGACACGATATATATGCACTGAGGAGGATGTGATAGGGTATACAGCTCACAATAAAAGCCTAACAAGGACAAGCATACAGGAGACACCACTCAAAGTGAATGCAGGGAAGAGCCCATAAATAAAAGAACTACCCCTATAAACACCCTTAAGAGGGGTAATCTACTCATCCATAGGCTGGAGCCCTGCAAAATACATCTAAAATCACAAGCAAACATGAATAATCGATCCGTAGGAGTAAATGTAATTTTACTCACAATGCTGCATCTGTGCTGTTCCTGGAAGTCGCGTCAGTACGTAAGTACAGGTAAGACAAGGAACAAAATGGTAGAGCACGGCTGCAAATAGGGCTGGAGGCTGATTGCAAAGGTAAAAAATGCTTTACTAAAGAGCCATTGATAAAGCGCCATTTAGGCGTGAAACGTATCAGGCGACCTCCTTTGTAGCTGTTGCTACTATGCATCTTTAATAAAGCATTTTTTACCTTTGCAATCAGCCTCCAGCACTATTTGCAGAAGTGCTCTACCATTTTTTTCCTTATAGACCTGGGTAGTGTTGGAAATACCTGCAGTAATATGGGTATTTGCCAATTTAAAAAGATATATATATATATTTAGATTGTAAGCTCTCTAGGGCAGGCATTTATTTTCCCTGATTTTATGTTTGTTGGACTTTTTGTAATATAATTCACTGTATTGTATTGGCCCTTTTGTAAAGCACGGAGTACACCGTGGGCGCTGTATAAATAAAGATATACAAACAGTACATGCATTTAGAGTATAAGACACTGCACCTTAAAGCAAGATGATACTATATAGACTAATTTCAGGGAGTATAAACACGTCAGTAGTTTTCTTTCACAGGCTGTAATAATTTTGTCTTCTATTAATGAAAAGTCTTTTTAGTGACTTGGCCTGTGATGCATCACACCCAGAACACAGCCTCTCTCCTCTCCTGCATCACACCCAGAACACAGCCTCTCTCCTCTCCTGCATCACACCCAGAACACAGCCTCTCTCCTCTCCTGCATCACACCCAGAACACAGCCTCCCTCCTCTCCTGCATCATACCCAGAACACAGCCTCCCTCCTCTTCTGCATCACACCCAGAACACAGCCTCCTCTCCTGATTCACACCCAGAACACAGCCTCTCTCCTCTCCTGCATCACACCCAGAACACATCCTCCCACATCTCCTGCATCACACCCAGAACACTGCCTCCCTCCTCTCCTGCATCACACCCAGAACACTGCCTCCCTCCTCTCCTGCATCACACCCAGAACACAGCCTCCCTCCTCTCCTGCATCACATCCAGAACACAGCCTCCCTCCTCTCCTGCATCACACTCGGAACACAGCCTCCTCTCCTGCATCACACCCGGAACACAGCCTCCCTCCTCTCCTGCATCACACCCAGAACACAGCCTCCTCTCCTGATTCACACCCAGAACACAGCCTCCCTCCTCTTCTGCATCACACCCAGAACACAGCCTCCTCTCCTGATTCACACCCAGAACACTGCCTCCCTCCTCTCCTGCATCACACCCAGAACACTGCCTCCCTCCTCTCCTGCATCACACCCAGAACACAGCCTCCCTCCTCTCCTGCATCACACCCAGAACACAGCCTCCCTCCTCTCCTGCATCACACTCGGAACACAGCCTCCCTCTCCTGCATCACACCCGGAACACAGCCTCCCTCCTCTCCTGCATCACACCCAGAACACAGCCTCCCTCCTCTCCTGCTTCACACCCAGAACACAGCCTCCCTCCTCTCCTGCTTCACACCCATAACACAGCCTTCCTCCTCTCCTGCATCACACCCAGAACACAGCCTCCCTACTTTCCTGCATCACACCCAGAACAGCCTCCCTCCTCTCCTGCATCACACCCAGAACACAGCTTCCCTCTCCTGCATCACACCCAGAACACAGCCTCCCTCCTCTCCTGCATCACACCCAGAACAGCCTCCCTCCTCTCCAGCATCACACCCAGAACACAGCCTCCCTCTCCTGCATCACACCCAGAACACAGCCTCCCTCCTCTCCTGCATCACACCCAGAACGTAGCCTCCCTCCTCTCCTGCTTCACACCCAGAACACAGCCTCCCTCCTCTCCTGCTTCACACCCATAACACAGCCTTCCTCCTTTCCTGCATCACACCCAGAACACAGCCTCCTTCCTCTCCTGCATCACACCCAGAACAAAGCCTCCCTTCTCTCCTGCATCACACCCAGAACACAGCCTCCCTCCTCTCCTGCATCACACCCAGAACATAGCCTCCCTCTCATGCATCACACCCAGAACACAGCCTCCCTCCTCTCCTGCATCACACCCAGAACACAGCCTCCCTCCTCTCCTGCATCACTCTCAGAACACAGCCTCCCTCCTCTTCTGCATCACACCAAGAACACAGCCTCCCCCTCTCCTGCATCACACCCAGAACACAGCCTCCCTCCTCTCCTGCATCACACCCAGAACACTGCCTCCCTCCTCTCCTGCATCACTCTCAGAACACAGCCTCCCACCACTCCTGCATCACACCCAGAACACAGCCTCCTTCCTCTCTTGCATCACACCCAGAACACAGCCTCCTTCCTCTCCTGCATCACACCCAGAACACAGCCTCCCTCCTCTCCTGCATCACACCCAGAACACAGCCTCCCTCCTCTTCTGCATTACACCCAGAACAGCCTCCCTCTCCTGCATCACACCCAGAACACAGCCTCCCTCCTCTCCTGCATCACACCCAGAACACAGCCTCCCCCCTCTCCTGCATCACACCCAGAACACTGCCTCCCTACTTTCCTGCATATCACCCAGAACACAGCCTCCCTCCTCTCCTGCATCACACCCAGAATACAGCCTCCCTCTCCTGCATCACACCCAGAACACTGCCTCCCTCCTCTCCTGCATCACACCCAGAACACTGCCTCCCTCCTCTCCTGCATCACACCCAGAACACAGCCTCCTCTCCTGCTTCACACCCAGAACACTGCCTCCCTCCTCTCCTGCATCACACCCAGAACACAGCCTCCCTCCTCTCCTGCATCACACCAAGAACACTGCCTCCCCCTCTCCTGCATCACACCCAGAACACAGCCTCCCTCCTCTCCTGCATCACAACCAGAATACCGCCCCCCCTCTCCTGCATCACACCCAGAACACAGCCTCCCTCATCTCCTGCATCACACCCAGAACACAGCCTCCCTCCTCTCCTGCATCACACCAAGAACACAGCCTCCTCTCCTGCTTCACACCCAGAACACAGCCTCCCTCCTCTCCTGCATCACACCCAGAACACAGCCTCCCTCCTCTTCTGCAACCCACCCAGAACACAGCCTCCCTTCTCTCCTGCATCACACCCAGAACACAGCCTCCCTCGTCTCCTGCATCACACCTAGAACATAGCCTCCCTCTCATGCATCACACCCAGAACACAGCCTCCCTCCTCTCCTGCATCACTCTCAGAACACAGCCTCCCTCTTCTGCATCACATCCAGAACACAGCCTCCCTCTCCTGCATCACACCCGGAACACAGCCTCCCTCCTCTCCTGCATCACACCCAGAACACTGCCTCCCTCCTCTCATGCATCACACCCAGAACACAGCCTCCCTCCTCTCCTGCATCACTCTCAGAACACAGCCTCCCTCCTCTTCTGCATCACACCACAACACAGCCTTCCTCTTCTGCATCACACCCAGAACACAGCCTCCCCCCTCTCCTGCATCACACCCAGAACACTGCCTCCCTCCTCTCCTGCATCACACCTAGAACACAGCCTCCCTCCTCTCCTGCATCACACCCAGAACACAGCCTCCCTCTCCTGCATCTCTCCCTGAACACAGCCTCCCTCCTCTCCTGCATCACACCCAGAACGCAGCCTCCCTCCTCTCCTGCATCACACCCAGAGCAATGCCTCCCTCCTCTAATGCATCACACCCAGAACGTAGCCTCCCTCCTCTCCTGCATCACACCCAGAACACAGCCTCCCTCCTCTCTTGCATCACATCCAGAACACAGCCACCCTAACCTGCATCACAACCAGAATACAGCCACCCTCTCCTGCATCACACCCAGAACACAGCCTCCCTCCTCTCCTGCATCACACCCAGAACACAGCCTCCCTTCTCTCCTGCATCACACCCAGAACACAGCCTCCCTCCTCTCCTGCATCACACCTAGAACATAGCCTCCCTATCATGCATCACACCCAGAACACAGCCTCCCTCCTCTCCTGCATCACACCCAGAACACAGCCTCCCTCCTCTCCTGCATCACTCTCAGAACACTGCCTCCCTCCTCTTCTGCATCACACCCAGAACACAGCCTCCCTTCTCTCCTGCATCACACCCATAACACAGCCTCCCTCCTCTCCTGCATCACACCCAGAACACAGGCTCCCTCCTCTTCTGCATCACTCTCAGAACACATCCTCCCTCCTCTTCTGCATCACACCCAGAACACAGCCTCCCTCTTCTGCATCACACCTAGAACACAGCCTCCCTCCTCTCCTGCATCACACCCAGAACACTGCCTCCCTCCTCTCCTGCATCACACCCAGAACACTACCTCCCTCCTCTCCTGCATCACACTCAGAACACAGCCTCCCTACTTTCCTGGATATCACCCAGAACACAGCCTTCCTCCTCTCCTGCATCACACCCAGAATACAGCCTCCCTCCTCTCCTGCATCACACCCAGAACACAGCCTCCCTCCTCTCCTGCATCACACCCAGAACACAGCCTCCGTCCTCTCCTGCATCACACCCAGAATACAGCCTCCCTCTCCTGCATCACACCCAGAACACTGCCTCCCTCCTCTCCTGCATCACACCCAGAACACAGTCTCCGTCCTCTCCTGCATCACACCTAGAACAGCCTCCCTCCTCTCCTGCATCACACCTAGAACATAGCCTCCCTCTCATGCATCACACCCAGAACATAGCCTCCCTCCTCTCCTGCATTACACCCAGAACACAGCCTCCCTCCTCTCCTGCATCACTCTCAGAACACAGCCTCCCTCTTCTTCTGCATCACACCCAGAACACAGCCTTCCTTCTCTCCTGCATCACACCCAGAACACAGCCTCCCTCCTCTCCTGCATCACACCCAGAACACAGCCTCCCTCATCTCCTGCATCACTCTCAGAACACAGCCTCCCTCCTCTTCTGCATCACACCCAGAACACAGCCTCCCCCCTCTCCTGCATCACACCCAGAACACTGCCTCCCTCCTCTCCTGCATCATACCCAGAACACAGCCTCCCTCCTCTCCTGCATCACACCTAGAACATAGCCTCCCTCTCATGCACCACACCCAGAACACAGCCTCCCTCCTCTCCTGCATCACACCCAGAACACAGCCTCCCTCCTCTCCTGCATCACACTCAGAACACTGCTTCCCTCCTCTCCTGCATCACACCCAGAACACTGCCTCCCTCCTCTCCTGCATCACACTCAGAACACTGCCTCCCTCCTCTCCTGCATCACACTCAGAACACTGCCTCCGTCCTCTCCTGCATCACACCCAGAACACATATTATCACTTGTCCCTTTATGACCCTAATTCTCCTAATGCCTCTCCCAGAAAAACCAACTATTTCACATGGATCTGTATGGTGGGTTTCAGCAAGTGCCAGAGAACAGATGCAGGAGGTGACCAACTCCAGTCCTCAAGGGCCACCAACAAGTCAGGTTTTTTAAGGATATCCCCGCTTCAGCACAGGTGGCTCAGTCATAATGATTGAGTCACTTGTGCTGAAGCAGGGATATCCCCAACACCTGGCCTGTTGGTGGCCCTTGAGAACTGGAGCTGGCCGCCCCTGTATTAGTGGGTGACACCGGTGTTTTTATCTCCCAGTGGCGCTCTTTGTAGACTCACCCACCCCTTCCAGGGAGTTAATGATTTGTGATCACGTACAGTCACGTACAGTAAGATTCGCAGGATGCGGCTGCGCCAGGAAAGCTGCTGCTCTGCGGATCCCTGTTTTTACCCCTTTGAGCACCGCCGGGCCAGCGTGTCATGTGATCGCTCCGCCATTATTGATGGAACGGAAGGACACCTACAAGGAGAGTCTACATTTTGATGAAATAGTCAAAAACCAAAGAAGCGGTCAAAATAAGTGGCATTTGAAGTCCTCCGTGACACTTGCAAAACGGTGATTTTCTGTTTAAATCTCAGGTATTTCACTCGAGTTTTCTTGGTGCTTTTAATCAGGGTTCTTCTTTCTGTTTGGGAATCGCGCCTTTGTTCAGTGGTTTTAGCGCTAAAATTGCATATGCAAATGAGATGTTTTTTTTGCTGATTTTTCTGCATATCTAATTTTTATTGAACTAGGCAAAGTATTTGAAAAAAATTTTTTTTTCCCGGTGGGGACGACTCTGATTTCTGCTCGCACAGCCCAAGCTGCTTTATCAGAGTGTATTGAATAGGGGCCAGGAACCGCAATTCAGTCGCCTGTGAAGCCGCGTGCCAGTGCTGCAGAAAGGAGCTTTTTGCTCCCTGATGATGACTGCGGCTGGGGACGTTGTTATTGCTGCTACTGTACACAGACTCCTGAGGGCTGGAGTTGGCCACCTCCTGCCCTAAAGGGCCACCAACAGGTCAAGTTTTCAGGAGAGCCCTGCTTCAGCACAGGTGGCTCAATCAGCGGCTCAGTCAATAGCTGCGCCACGTGTGCTGAAGCAGGGAGATCGTTAAAACCTGGCTTGTTGGTGGCCCCTGAGGAGTTGCCCAACCCTGCCTTAAAAAGGTCTGAACTCGGCTCCTCAACAGAAGCAGTGCGGTTTGTATATTCCGCGCAGTAAGGCCTTTGTGTTTAACCCTTTGAGTGCCGCAGGGGCCGCGGTGCCAGCATGCCACGACCCCTCCGGCACAGCGCGGTGGTCAGGTGACCGCGGTGGCACTTAGCCCGTCAACGCAAGAAGAGTCCTCTTTCCCTAAAAAAAGCACTCTGCAGGCATGAGGTAGCCATGATGTTATTAGGCCCCCGGAGTGCCGGGCCCCGCGACGCACTGACTACATCCAGGGGCCCCCAAAAGCGTTCAATGGACCCCCAGGTACAGGATGAAATAACTGTTACAATGTGGAGTGCTTTGTGCATTCTCTGCATTGTAAGTGCGCGTGGCCACGACTCGTGGCACCTTTGACACAGTGCACTGTGTTCATTCCTGGAAGAGAAGGAGTATGGGGAAGGGGCGGCCTGGCCTGGCGTCTGCTTCCTTTCTACCTTTGTCCTTATATTGATGAGTCATTTGTGCAAACGGTACTGGATTTTCCCTCTGTTTCTGCATGTGAAAAGCAAACCTTATGTTCTGAGCACAAGTAGCCAAAATATTGCTTCGGCTTCAGCCTTGGCATTTTTAATTGGGATAAACATTATTATCAGGTTAGAACAACCAGCAAATATCTAAATATGTATAGAAGCACGAGAGAGCACTCACAATGAAGCCGTTTCTGCTAGTTCTAACTAACATACATATATATATTCAAACACACACACACACACACAAGAAAACAGGACAGGCACTCCAAAATCCAAAGGTGAAATGTATTCCTCAACGTTTCGGCTCCCAATGGAGCCTTAATCAAGATCACCTTGATCTTGATAAAGGCTCCATTGGGAGCAGAAACGTTGAGGAATAAATTTCACCTTTGGATTTTGGAGTGCCTGTCCTGTTTTCTTCTATCTGATGTGCAGCCTTGCTGACACCTGGATGGTCTGCACCCTGTATACCACCTGTATCTACACATATGTGAGTGCCTGGTTTTCTGGGCTGATATATATATATACACACACATACACACACACACACACACACACACACACACACACACAAACAATTCGGCAACTGGCACTGCGTGGTCATTACTACTATTTTTAAATGACCACCAGGTCTGGAAGCCTCAGCATCTCTCTACTCCCATTCTCCTGGCACGACCTGGAGGATATGACATTTTACATACACACAGCAATCTACTGGATCACAAAAAGTGGACAGGATATCCCGGAAGATGGTCTAGCCAGTGTCATATGGAACAATACATTCTTTGTTATCATATTCCTCTGTCCTGTGCTACTATCTTCACCACTTTTTGTGATCCAGTAGATTGCTTTAACAATTCTACCATGCACGGTCTATGCACCTTAAGGCAATACATGTTGTGAGTGCGGCCATTTTCTCATCTCTCTTTACATACATACATACATACATACATACATACAAAGATATATATAGCTCAGCCTCCACCCAATGTCCTAGAATTCCTCAGTGTTCAGACTGGAGCCTCACCGTGAGTCCTGTAAATAGGTTTGTGTGCATAGTTATGTGTATTAAGGCTGTACTGCCACCATTTATTGTTTTCAGTTAAAGAACCTTCACTATATAGTTAGCGCCTATATTAATGGCCCAAGATTGTTCACATCTAGGAAGAGGAGTAAGCATGTGTTTAATAGTAGTTCTCAGCGTAGAAGCTCTGGGGCATGATCAGATCTGCCCCATTAGAAGGTCCTAAGTAAACTTCCGACCCAATATGCGTGGACGACGTCGGCAGTACACAGAGTGATGGGATGCTGATCCTGAGGACAGTGTATTCACACCATAGGCCCACTTCAGATGGGGCACTACTGACACTATGCAGGAGTTTGACAATCTAACTCAGGGAAACAAGTATAAGTACCGTCCCAGTGTAGGAGTGAGAGATACCAGGGGAAGAAGCACAGAGTAACCATGCTGTTTGACAGCAGTTCATGTCTGAAGTGAAGTCTGTCTCTTATATGGTGAGCATGATGAATACAGCTCGTGTTTGTATTATAAAAGTTCCTGGCTCCCATCTTTATTCTATCAGCATATCCACGCCCAGCCTGCACCCACCCAGCACCCTGACCATGTATGTGAGCCCGAGCACAGCCGTGTGTATATATACTGTATCCAACTCCATGTAAACGCGTTTAAATCTGGGCACGGCTATATACATATATATTACAGTTTTATTATTGAGCATCACATACTGTACATGGATCTGGATGCAGCTTAGACATAGTATAGTCTATAGGTCCCTTGAAAGTATTTCCTCACCTGTAGTATCAGCAGCATTTGAATGATGGAGGGGGGGACGCGCGCCCGTGGCCGGCATATGGCGTCGTCCAGTTTAATATTAAGGGCTATGATGTTCCTGAAGTGCAGCAGGGCCAGCTGGCGGATCGAAGGCTCCTTCCCCTACAACCAGATGAGCGGAATAACACACATCAGCAAACACCAGGAGCATACGGCAAGCCCCACACACACCCACCAGGTCATGCTTAACCTCGTCACTGCCAGAGGGAGGGGCATTTCTGTCCCGTTTGGTGGCAAAGGGGTTAAGAGGCTGTCCCCTTTGACAAACATGAAGCAAAGGCAGCTCCAGTTATGTGGGGTGCTTCTTATTTTCTGCTACTAGGGCTGAAGGAGCGGCTCAGTGAGTCAAGAAGCTGACCGAGGGGAACCTGGTTCAATTCCCGGTGACAGCTCCTTGTGACCTTGGGCAAGTCACTTTATCTCCCTGTGCCTCAGGCACCAAAAACATAGATTGTAAGCTCTGTGGACTGTGTCTGTAACAATCCTATGAGCTGTGTACCGCGCACTGTACTGTAATTGTGACGCACTTTGAATCCCGCTGGGAGAAAAGCGCTACATGAAATAAAGTTATTATTAAATCAGGTATATTTAGGTAGCTTGTACGCTGATGTTTTGGGGGGGACTGGCTTTAGTGCCTCCCCTTCGTGTTACGTCATTGTATATTGAGAAGGAACTGCCACGGGCAATGTGTCCTCACCCCCTCACAGGGGATCCAACAAGTGATTGACACTCATTTATAAATAATAATAATATAATAGCGCTGACAGTGTACGCTGTGCTGTACATATAATTATTTTTTTACAGGCACGAGTCCCTCCCCGAAAGCTTACAATCTATTTTTTGGTGCCCGAGGCACAGGGAGATAGAGTGACTTGTCCATGGTCACAAGGAGCTGGCACCGGGAATGCTGCAGTTGGCAGTCACACAGGTTAAACCCTTTCCTTATGCAGCGCGCTGCTGGACACAAGGTTTGCACGTCCAGGTGTGCTATGCTGTATGACCAATGCAGCCTTCACCTGTACAGGATAGAAGATTGCCTGGAGCATCGGGAGGACGTCGCTGAAAAAGAAATCCCAAGTCTCTGCTAAAGAATCCAGGAGCTTCTGCCCTGTAATTTCAAACACAAAGTACTGTATGAGTAAGAGAGAACACAGCTGCATCCTTCTCTAGTGCATCTCATCCTAGGTACAATGTCCCCTGCCAAACACACATCATTAAGCCCCCAAACACAGAGGGTGCCATGGTGCACCTTTCCTTGCACTGTCAGGATTTTTTACACCAGGGCTTATAAGAACCACAATAAATACAGTACATGTGTGTGCATGAACTATTTTGTGGGTGCGGGTGCTGTACATACGAAATCAGTAACATACATACATTGTAATAATGTAAAAATGTATAAACTCAGGGGGTGGCAGCACCCCTACTTCCAGCCCCAATGTGTGCTTGTGTGCATATACGTAGATGTGAATTTGGAGGGGTGTTGTGTATCACTCCTAGTCTTTTGGGGTTAACTCTCGAGTGTGGAGCACAGTTATGAGATCCACCGATTCAAACAAACTCACTGGTGAATGTGTGTATGGTTTGCAGCCTAGAGTGTAGCATTGAGCTGCAGCAATTTGACACGTGTCTGTCTTTTGCCAAACCATGTTCTCAGCGGGACGCGGAGGAATGCAGAAATACACCTCATGGTTTGCAAGGAAAAGACGTGTTAGTCATACGAGACCTTGTTTAATCTCATTGTCATACCGAGGGCTCTGAGCTTCCTGTGCTGGCAGGACGCAGCTGCACTAAAATTCGGAGGCACCTTTGTCCGTTAGGTGCAAGCGATTCGGAACAGCACTCATACTGTAAAAAAGCAACTGGCATTGCCTGATCAGTACTATTCTTTATAAAGGACCACCAGCTCTGGAAGCCTTAGCATCTATCTGCTCCCATTCTCCTGGCATGGCCAGGAGGATAATAGGACATTTCTATAGTTGCAGTGCTTTAATTAACTAAAACTAAGGGGTGGGGGTGTTAAAGAGAACTATAAGTATACATACTGTACAGATACTTTGACACATGTATAAGTAGCTGGTGGTACAGGAAGTTCTGTTACTTTGTTATGTTGGTACAGAATGAAATAACATGGCCCATCGCTGCTTTATATTACAGCTAATAGGGTCGGATATGTTTAGGGATTTTCATTTGCCCTTTTCCCCCCATTAAAGAGGCAATACAGGTATGCTTTATTTTTGGCACATTTATTTTAATTTTTAACATAGGTTTGAAGCAGGGGGTTCCCTGGGCTGAACCCCACTAATTTCATCTCCGGGGACCCCTACTTCCATAGATGCTTACCTCCGTAGGGGGTGCTGGTAGCTGCTATTCTTGGCTATCAGGGTTCACATCATGGCGGAGATTCCAAACTCCCGCGCCCTGCGGGCCAATAAGAAGCCGTGACGTCATCGGGTTCAGCTTCCTATTGGCTTGCGTCACGTGGGAGCTTTAAACTTTAAACCCGAGCTGGAGCTGCTACCGGATCCCCCATATATCTGTATCTCGGGAAGCAGGGGGTCCCCAGAGCTGAAATGAGTGGGGTTCAGCTCCAGAGACCCCCTGCTTCAATCATTGGATTCCCTTAGAGTCCCCAGAAATATAATTTTACATCAATAAATCTTAGACAAATACTGCCACACATTTTTAAGTGTCAAAGTATGCACCATTTGTACTTCACCGAATGTGCTGGTTTTGGGGAACGTTTGAGAAGGGCCATTGGTAGATTTCTCATTAGGTCAGGGCCCAGGGCAGAAGATTTGTGGGGGCGAAATACCGATGCCCCCGCTCTCTTCCCCACTGACTGCTGGTGGAGAGCGCGGGGCCTCTGTAAAGGTCTCTTACCTTCTCTTTCGTGCCGCCCGCCGCTTTCTGCAGCCTCAAGTGACGCTGCGAGATCACGTGGCGATGCGTTGTCATGGAGACGCGTCGTCACAGCGTCATTTGACACCGCAACGCTGCAGAAGGAGGAGGGGTATGTGCCTATGGGCATCAAGATTTTAAACCCGCCACTGGGCGGGGCTGATAACCTCCAGTAATTAAGGTCGGGGGGTGATGGAACTGCCCCTGTTCCAATTCAAAACCTTCCACAAAACACCCACAATATTGCTCCAGGCGCAGCTCACCTTCGTAAAAACGAATCTTGTCCCGCAGTATCACCATCCCCTTCGTGAGAAGCTGGTTCTGCAAGAAGAAAAGGGAATCTATTGTTAATATAACATGAAAAATATATTTATTCCGAAGTCTACGCTGATTTTTCTTTCTTCTTCTATAAGGACGGAGCGTTCGGTTACGCCAATGCCGAAGATAAATATTTCCAGGTGAAAAGAAATGCAAACCGTGGTCAAAAAGAAAAGGAACAGGACAATGACTGCATAGTTACATTAAGGGAAATGGGGAATTGGGATAACAGTGGTGCTCCAGTCCTCAGGACCCTACCCAACAGGTCAGGTTTTCAGGCTATCCCTGCTTCAGCACAGGGGGCTCAATCAGTCCCTGCTTCAGCACAGGGGGCCCAATCAGTCCCTGCTTCAGCACAGGGGGCTCAATCAGTCCCTGCATCAGCACAGGTGGCTCAATCCGTCCCTGCTTCAGCACAGGTGGCTCCATCAGTCCCTGCTTTGACTGCGCCTCTGATTGAGCCACCTGTGCTGAAGCTGGGATATTCTAAAAACCTGACCTGTTGGGGGGGGGTCCTGAGGGCTGGAGTTGAGAACCCCGGCAATAGGAAAAGCTTCTACTTTAGTAAGAATATTAACAGATGGGTAATTGTGACCCTACCCAACTGACTACCCACATACTGTACCTTTTGTATGTGACACATCCTCTTCTTATTAATAAGTAATAAGGAGATTTACTTGCACGCACCTGAAGGTATTCGGTGAAAAAGGATCCCAGCTCAGTTTTCAGCAGCCGCCTGTGACAGAGGGATGGGGAGGTTACTGGGGAGGTTACTGCCCGTTCACAAGTAGGAAGAAAAACAGATTAGGGGGAGAGAAAAAAAATGAGTGTTCTCTGTGTTTAATCTGAGCATTTTACACGCCAGATGTTGAATGAAATCGAATTCCCTAAGTATGAGGATAGGAAAAGCTACAAAATAACCCTGTTATTTGGTGACAACTGAAGATTTATAGCCGTTTTATTAGTTAATAAACTTGGTAAAGCATTACCGGAAAGCTTCATAAAAACTAGTGCATTCCATTAAGGAAGGCGGCAATTTTTTATTGCTTGATTCAAACAGCTTGTTAAAGTCAGACCTTGCAGGAAAAGCGAAAGTGGAACGTGACATTAAAACATTAAGCCCACCACCAACAAGATACTATAAACTTGTGAGTAGACACTTCTTGCTGTTGTGTACATTTTGATAAATATCTCTTGATATTACACCGACTACGGGGGCTGATGTTTTTAAGTCTGGAAACTGGGAAATGTCCTCGGGTGTTCGCAATAAAATGAGAACTGTTCATGGGCAGTTAAAGCAGCTGTCTATACAGATGTTTTTTTTTTAAATTCCATTTTTCCCCCTTTAATATGTGCATCAATATAATCCTCACAATGATAAGTAATTAGCTGAGTTGCTGATAGATCCGTTCTCTGTGATCGATCAGTGAAGATTCGCCTCGGGGGTTCACTAAATGGCTGTCAGTGCAGCAGAAGAGGACCAAAGATGCAAAGTTCTATGGTGAAGATCATTTGACTTGGCAGTCACTAGATACAATTGGTGCACTGCTAGAGAGAGGGCAGGGCTCAAAAAGGGGTGTGCCAGAGCCTGTTTCAGAAGAGGAAGGGGATGTGACTTTGTAAATGGTTGCTATAGAAAGAAAAAATGCAGTTAAATTATAATACAAATATATAAAATACTACAAGTATTTTCTCACAGTACAGAAATTATTATTTTTTTAAAACACACGTAGGATATTGCTTGGTCTGCAGCTTTAAGAGACCTCAATTTATCCTATGCTTTTGGTTTAGAAACAAACCTAAATCTGAGAAATAATTTCTTACATTTCTTTTATCTAAAGGTTATTTTTATGGCTATCATGTTATCATTCAACACTCCTAATAATCACTGAAAATGTAATATTTTTGCAGTAGCTCACTGAAAGCTTCCGCAAAGGAAAGACTAAGGTCACTTATAGTTTCCTATTACATCAGCCTTAAAATAACTTTTCTTACATTGACCGATCAAGCACGAGGGAGGTTTCACGGAGACTCTCAAAATGGTTGGTTTTCAAATGACAAATCATGAATTCCTCTAACCCAGTAGTTTCCAACTTTTTTTTTGGTTAAGGAACCCTAGTTCAAATTCTGAAGAACCCCAACCCTCTTTAATAGCGAGTCTGAGATCAGATGCATTGTAAGGAACCCCAACTCTCTCTAATAGCGAGTCTGAGATCAGATGCATTGTAAGGAACCCCAACTCTCTCTAATAGCGAGTCTGAGATCAGATGCATTGTAAGGAACCCCAACCCTCTCTAATAGCGTGTCTGAGATCAAATGCATTGTAAGGAACCCCAACTCTCTCTAATAGCGAGTCTGAGATCAGATGCATTGTAAGGAACCCCAACGCTCTCTAATAGTGAGTCTGAGATTAGATGCTTTGTAAAGAACCCCAACCCTCTCTAATAGCGCGTCTGAGATCAGATGCATTGTAAGGAACCCCAACCCTCTCTAATAGCGCAGATGAGAGCAGATGCATTGTAAGGAGCCACAACCCTCTCTAATAGCGCAGATGAGAGCATATGCATTGTAAGGAACCCCAACCCTCTCTAATAGCGCAGATGAGATCAGATGCATTGTAAGGAACCCCAACCCTCTCTAATAGCGTGTCTGAGATCAGATGCATTGTAAGGAACCCCAACCCTCTCTAATAGCGCGTCTGAGATCAGATGCACTGTAAATTCTTCTGCCTTTGGTCCAATTTTCAAATGACCTGAAAATTGCAGGGAACCCTTTAGGGAAGCTCGGGGAACCCAAGCGTAACTAGGAACCACTGCTGAAAAACACTGATCTAACCCAATGGTAGTGGTAAATAATGAATGCTTTAACCGTTTGGGTGACCTCGTAACGTAGTTACCATGTTATGGGGTTTGGCCCGCCAGGGCTAACCATGACGTCGTAGCGACATTATGGGCTTTTTGCTAGGGGAAGTCACGTGTGAAAGGGATCTGACTGGGAGATGATTGGAGAAGACTCCTCCTCTTCCATACGCATCATCTGTGATGTCACTATCAAATAAAAGAGCGTTCACGTGACAAGCCAGATGGGCTAGAACAGGGGTGCGCAAACTGGGGGCACTGGATTTTTTTTGGGGGGGGACGCAGCGGTTGCAAAGGCCCCACGCTCTTCCCCGAGGCATTTAAATTAAATGCCGGGGGACCGCGCGAGACCTCTACAACCTCAACTTACCGGGATTCAGCCGGCTTCTGGACGCGTCGCCATGGCAGCGCGTCATCAAACCCTCTGTTTCAAGAGATACATACCTGTAAAGGTAGCGCCGGTATCATGCCCTCCAGGGGATGATGTATTTTGGTGGTTTAAATCTTCAGCCAATAGGAAGCTGCAACGTCATACGTTGCTATTAGCCCGCGTGACATGGGGGGGGGGGGGGATAAATACCGCTGCTACCTTTCCCGGCATGTATTTTGGAAACTAGGGGGTCCCGGAGATTTATTTAATGTAGTTCATCCCCTGCTTCCTACCCATGTAAAAAAAAGGGGAGCGGGAGGTTAGAGGATGGACGGATCCTTTAAATAAAAAGCAAGATACTGTACAGGCATATCCCGGTTTAAGGACACTCACTTTAAGTACACTCGCGAGTAAGTACATATCGCCCAATAGGCAAACGGCAGCTCACGCATGCGCCTGTCAGCACATCCTGAACAGCAACACCGGCTCCCTACCTGTACCAAAGCTGTGAGCAAGCGGGGAGACTATAGAGCCTGTTACACATGCGTTATTTACATCAGTTATGCACGTATGGGACGTTTGCAGTACAGTACATGCATCGATAAGTGGGGAAAAGGTAGTGTTTCACTTTAAGTACATTTTCGCTTTACATACATGCTCCGGGCCCATTGCGTACGTTAATGCGGGGTATGCCTGTGTTACATAGTTACATACATGCTCCGGTCCCATTGCGTACGTTAATGCGGGGTATGCCTGTATATGATTTACCCTGACGGTGGCAAAAAAGGCCCCAATTGTGACGTAAAACTGATTTATATCGTCACATTTTACGTTCTTATGAATAACACCTCTACTTTTAAACTTTTTTTTTTTTTTTTGAAGGGTGGGAGGGCAGGAGGGTTGGAACGGTTACTCTATGCCTGTTTTAACTCTTTTGCTGCCAGAGCGGCCTGCAACTAATTGTTCTGCACCGGATTCCCTTCAGAACGAAGCTTCCTATGTTTGTCTATATATTGGTTTCTCAGCCATTAACAGAAGATAAATCTCTCTTTGGGCAGCCTGTCAAACCCATTATAACGGTATTGAGTTTACAGTTTACGCCAAGTTTTATTGGCCAGGTGAAAATGCAGATTGAATTTTGGCTGCGGCAAAAGTAATTTAGGCCCAAATGAGCCCCTTGAGTTGTATATGTGTATAACCTTCAAATAATATTAACCGGTGAAACAAAGCAATATAATCAATGGCCCTTGCGATAATGAGAAACACAGATTTATGGCCACTTCATTGTCTAGTTAATAAACACAAAGTAAGAAAAATGACATAAAAGCTTCATAAAAATAAAAGGTTGCAATTAAGCAATAATTACAGTTGGCAACGACCATAAAGTGTTTATTTGTTTTACTGCTGTGCTAACAAGAGTCAACTCCACTTATTAAAGAAAATCAGAAGTTACAGGAGACGCAACAGAAATAAATGGCCGCATAAATAGTAATAATAATAGAGCATTACTTTGTAGCAACGAAATCCAATGGGCGCTTCCCATTGCTCATTCTTCCAGACTCTCCGTTGCATTTGACACTATAGATGAGCAGTAGTCGACTCCAGCCCTCAAAGGCCAGTCGTTCACTGAGCCACCGATTGAGTGCACCTGTGCTGAAGCAGGGATATCCTTAAAACCTGACTTGTTGGTTGCCCTTGATGACTGGAGTTGGACACCCCTGCTGTAGATCATCTCTTCGTCCTCCATGCTCCTCAAACTACAGGTCTCTAATACAGCTCTCTCTTGGTACACGCCCTACGATAGCTCTCTAACCGTTCCTTCCGTGTTTTATTTGCTGGTTCCGTCTCCTCCGCTCACCTGACACTTTCTGTTGGGATCCCACAGGGCTCTGTACTTGGATATCTGCTACGCTCCCTCTATACAGCCTTCCTTGGTGAACTAATCCATTCCCTGGGTTTCCATGGCACTACTCTGGCTACCAACACAACACTCTCCACAACACAGCCCCTCTATACATCGCAGAACTGATCTCCAAATACTCACCCCCACAGGCCCTCTTCACTCTGCCCATGATCTCCTCCACTTCCCTCGTCACTTCCCCCACGTTCAATACGGCCTGTGGCTGAAACAGTCCCCCGTTCCAAAAACAATAGATCCCGAGCAATGAAAAAGCCGGATTGTCAGTGCCAAGGCTTTTAAAGGCCTTCTCTTATCATTCACATGCCACATCGGCAAAGGATTAGGGATGTTTTGTTCAATAAGAACAAAACTGGAATGAGTCTTGCACAGCTTGCTTCACTTGTTTCTGTTCATCATCTCATGTGGACACTAGGAAGCATCATTCAGCAACTCTCGGGTTCTGAGGGGTTTATTCCTTGACAAAATGAAGTAGTTGGTTTGAAAATGTTCTCCTTAAACTGACATGGGGGAGGAGGACCACTAATGTCTTCAATACAATGAAGGTTATGAGCCTCTTAGTTGCTATTGGGCAGGGGTGCACAACTGCAGTCCTCAAGCTCGCCCCTCCACCCCCCAACAGGTCAGGTTTTCAGGATATCCCAACTTCAGCCCAGGTGGCTCAACCAGTCCCATCTTCAGCACAGGTGGCCCAATCAGTCCCTGCTTTAGCACAGGTGGCTCAGATCTGATTGAGCCACCTGTGCTGAAGCTGGGATATCCTGAAAACCTGACCTGTTGATGGGGATTGAGGACTGGAGTTGAGCACCCCTTATAAAGGGCACTATACAGCAGTTTTCATATGCCAATGAATATGAAAAGAAAAGCTTCCACAGGCCCAGGTCCCCTCTTCTCAGCTGTTCGGCACATTCACGGTGCAGACGTCTAGTCCCAGACTTTATCCTCTCTCACGGCTCTTTTGTGGTCTCTGCCCTTTTGAATTAGGAACGTTCCTCGGGGTGAATTCAATAATGCCAAATTAGCTACTACTAAATCATTTATCTACAGTACAACCATAGGGACACGGTGGAAAGAACTATGAATATTTTGCATGTCTGATATATTGAATCCACCCTTTAATTGTTGAGTGGTAGTACAGGTCTAGAGTGACCTACAGGCCCCAGTGTTATCAAGGATCGGGTGCTCACTGCCACACTGTAGCAACTTCTCATTGTTAGCACAACACACCTATTGTTATGGAAGCTAGAAGAAACCCAGGATGGGCCCTATAATAGTATCTGTAGCTGTGGAAGAAATGTATCTCCGTTTTCCTTGATTCCATCAATCAGCCAGAAGCTATACAGATAAGCATCTATAAATACACGTTAATCTCTTGTTACTGGATATCCTGTTTCCTTCCCAGAAGCCCTTTTCATTCAATTTCTTCCTCAATGTTCAGACGTATAAACAACATCTTGAATATGATTCCGATTTGGCGGTATTTAACAAGGACACAAGAATGATGACTTCCCACCGAGATGTCAAGCTGGCAACTGTTCTCAGATGTAGTTCTGAGAGTTATGTCAATATCGAAGTATTTCTGTAATAGCTGAGCAAAGTAAGGTAGTGTTTGCTCCATTATTATCTGGTAAGAACTACAAAAATTCGGCCACTTTTCACTTCAACCCTTTTACTGGGAGCAACAAATAACGAGCTTGAAGATGCAAACCAAACAATATCCTACATGTGTGTTTTTTTTTTTTAAATAAATCAGTTCTGTACTGTGAGAAAATACTTGTAGCATTTTTTAACCAACTCTGAATTACATTTTTAATGTATTATAATGTAACAAGCATTTTGTGTTTCTATAGCAACCATTTACAAAGTCACATCCCCTTCCTCTTCTGTAACAGGCTCTGGCACACCCGTTTTTGAGCCCTGCCCTCTCTCTAGCAGTGCACCAATTGTATCTAGTGACTGCCTGGTCACATGATCCTCCCCACAGAACTTTGCATCTTTGGTCCTCTTCTGCTGCACTGTCAGCCATTTAATGAACCCCCGAGCCGAATCTTCGCCGATCGATCACAGGAGAACAGATCCATCGGCAACTTAGCTAATTATGTATCATTGTGTGGATTGTATTGATGCGCATATTAAAGGGGAAAAAAATTACAACGGCAGCTTGGACTGCAGCTGTAAGATGAACTGGTTCCTTACATTTAATATAGATATAATCAATTATATTACATTTAAAATATAAATGATACATATAAATATTCAAGAATATTAAATTTAAAATATTTCCTCAAGAGGAAAGTTTTTGACCAGTGTATCCTATCCGTGCTCCCGTATGGATGTGAAACTTGGACCCTAGATGCGAAGATTATTCAAAAGCTTCAGACAACTTAAAGAAGTATGGAGAGATGCATGCTGGGTATTACCCAGAGAGATAGGGGGAAATGAATGGTTCTGAATGCAAACAAAAGTCTGTGACATCATCACAATGGGGAAGAAATTAAAATGGCAGTGGGCCGGACATATCGCAAGAAGAAATGACCATCATTGAACAAAGATGATCCTCAACTGGATTTAATCGGAAATTAAAATACCAAGACGACAACCAAAAGTAAGATGGGAGGATGAAATTAGTAAATTTGTAGAAGCAACAATATTGTGACAGAGTCACAGTCTGTATGCTAGAGAGAGCTTGCAGGATGTATACTTTCCAACACGCAGGAGGTTAAACTCCTCTGGAGAGGCAAGCAGCTAGGGTGTTCCAGTTAACTGCTAATAGCAAATGGGTTTAAAGGCAGTCAGTAAGCTGCTAGAGCAGAGAGACTTTCCCCAACAGGTCAGGTTTTCAGGATATCCCAGCTTCAGCACAGGGGGCTCAATCAGTGGCTCAGTCAAAGGCTGAGCCTCTGATTGTGCTACCTGTGCTGAAGCAGGGACTAATTGAGCCACCTTTGCTGAAGCACAGATATCCTGAAAACCTGACCTTTTGGGGGGGGGGGGGGGGGGGCTTGAGGACTGGAGTTGAGTACCCCTGCTCTAACCACAATCTAAAAATATTTCGGTTCTATGCAGAAGAGCATTCTCCATCCGTGCACGGAAAGGATTGAGGACATTAGCGTCAAGGAGGTTTAATCTCTAGTAGTTGTCTAAATGTTTTCAGTTAGCAATGTCTCAGTAAAAAAGAAAAAGCGCTAGAAGAATAATCATTTCTTGCTTTGAACCTTTGGTTATGCACCTGCTTTTGCTTCTGCATCTTCAGACAGATCGACCTGCTGTGTCCTGGGTCCCTTCCGTAATAAAGCACAGTTTGCTCTGCCTCTGAGGCTGCGGACATGGTGCCTTCTCCCGTGCGGAGGCTGAGGGAAAGCGGGTGCTTTCCCTGGCCATGCTAGATGGGCCGTGGAGGGCGTACTTAGTGACGTCACGGAGCTGGTTCGCCCTCATTGGGCGAACCACTCACGTGACCTGTCTGTCGTGCTGTGAGATCAGTTTAACTGATTTCTCACGCAACGCGCGCCCGCTTCCGCCCGCACGCCGCATGGACGCGAACACTGCCTTAAGGCAGTCTGTTCCCTAGCGTCGGCACGGTCTGCGGCACCATACCCGAGGCCTTAGAAAACAGCGGACAAGCAGGTGTGCATGCAGTTCTGTTCCCACAGGAGAGCGCCATTTTGTCATCCCACAAAGCGGTCCCTTATAACATTCTTCCAATCTTCTGTATGAGTTGCTGTAGATCCTTAAGAGCCACTAACCAGTCAGGTTTTCAGGATATCCCTGCTTCAGCACACGTGGTGCAGTCTTCGACCGAGCCGCTGGTTGAGCCACCTTTGCTGAAGCAGGGATATCCTGACCTGCTGGTAGTTCTTGAGGACTGGAGTTTGCCACCTCTGTGCTAGATTAACAATACAAAAAAAGTCTGCTGAATTTGACATTGTTACACAAACTCACCGGACGCCTTCATTGAGATTGTAGAGTTCATGGTCTGGAAGTCCCTTTTTCTGAAACACTGCAATTACTCCATTCTGGATACTGCAATGGAAGATATAACAATATAAGCCCAGATCAGTTCCACGGCGAGTCCCCCTCTGTAGCCTGAGAACTGTGTAGTGACAATAGTTGAAGAGTGACGACACTTTGTTGATATTGAAGGGGCGCTGCCCTTTTCCATGTATCACCCTACAGTCCCACTCTGCTTTGAACGAGTGCCCGTAGGAAAGAACGCCTCTCTGTCTGTTGAAGGCGAAGCTTCATCATTTGCTCATCGGGAGTATGTCCTATTGTTACGAGTTCAAGGTCAGCGCCTCTTCTCCATACACACACACACAACCTGGGTTTAAAACCAACTAGTTCAAAGATGGGATATGGGACAGGGGTGAAGGTGTGAGGGAGGGACAATTACTATAGTGTTAAAATGAGGATAAGGAACACATTGATGCGTGAAACTCTACGGCTGCCAACATGTAATGCTGTCTGCTTGATAACTTGAAGTACAGAAATTACTGCTATATCAGCACATATCCTCTAACCCAGGGGTAGCCAACACCAGTCCTCAAGTGCCACCAACAGGTCAGGCTTTCAGGATATCCCTGCGTCAGCACAGGTGGGCCATTTGAAGAGCTGCCTGTGCTGAAGCAGGAATATCCTGAAATCCTGACCTGTTGGTGGCCCTTGAGGACTGGTGTTGGCTGCTCCTGCGCAAACCCATCCCTATCCCAGATGTGCCATTTAATTAACTTTTTCAATGTAACGTGTTCGCTGCCGGCCCCTTTGGTAGTGGAAAGGTCGGTTTATCAGAACTTTATTTAACCTTCCCGACCCTTATTTCCATTAGCGTCACGCGTCGGGCAAGTGGTCGCGATTCGGGATTGTTCCCACCGGATTTCCAGCATCGTAACACCTTGTTAATGGCCCTCTATTTGTTAATGGCCCTCTATTTGTTAATGGCCCTCTATTTGAAGAGCCTCCAGCCAAATAGAGGTTCCTCTTTTTCAGGTAGTATAGTGCAGGGGTGTGCCAACTTTTCAGTCTGCGCCCCACTGCCTGCTTCCCCCCCCCCTGCTCGGCTCCGGCGTCAAATGACGCAGAGGTGTCATCACGTTGCCCTGGCAACGCGACATCATGTGACCCCCGCGGGGTATGTTAAATAGTGAAGTTCAGCTACACACAAAATAAACATAGACAGATAGGTCATTTCTGTTTAGCCTGGGTTAAAGAAGCGCAGAGCCAGTAACCCTACTCACAGACAGCTGTTTCCACCTTTTGCGTCTCAGCACTGTGAGGCTGATTACACTGGTTTTCCCATAGTTTCTGTGGGATTAAAGACGGCTTATTCTGAAGCCAGGGTCACGTTGGTATGAATGGCTCCCGATAGCATTAACACAGTTCCCTTTTAAATCACTCCAAGTCCTGTAATATTTCCTCCACTTTATTGGGAAAAGGTAGCAGGGTACAGATACTTGTGGATGGTGTGTAGTGGTGATTGTTAGTTAGGAACCGGTAAAAAGAGATGGCCTCACCAAGGGTTATAAACAGAGAAAGGTTCTTTACTCACTGTCTCCAGGGTTGAAAAGAAAGTGAGGTGCGGTGTGGGCAAAGGAAAAGTCTAGGGGCAGACCATGTCTGAACAAACAGGAGGGGGGGCAGACTAGCCCATTCTGGTGAGGATCTCAGAGACTGCTGTAGCAGCTCACTGATGTCATGCTCGCAGGCAAGGAGTGCAACATTGTTGCAAGCCACGCAGGCACAGTATGTGTCTGCAGACTCCATGCAGCTGGGAATAAAATCTGACAGGCAGAAACTGCAAAGGAGAGAGGGGGGTGAGTCAGAAATGTGGCTCTTGTTCCATAACACTCCCCGTCTGGTATCTGTAGATACCACTATATGGCAAGCTATGTGGAACATATGTGTAATACATACAACATAACAATATACTGCAAAGGTCCATATTTCCATAGCAATGTGACACCGGCTGGTACCACTGGCATCAAAGTCCTTTGGCCAGGCCTTCCAGTAAGGGAAGCCAGGTGGGTGCGCAGCTCTTGGTTAGCTTGACGCACCACAATGTCTCTTAAAAGTCCACGGCACTGGTAACCAGTTTTTCCCCATCACAGTCCGATTTGGGCATTAGGAGGATAGTCTCTGTAATGGGTCTTAAGAAGGTTTTAACGATCCCATTCTGGGCCACTCGTACTTCCACTTTGCGAACCTTTTCGTCTTCGCTTGGGATAGTTCTGATTATAAGTCCCATGGGCCACTCATTTCTTGTCACCTGTTTATCTTTCAACAAGACCACATCCCCCACTTGGATATCTGGTTTCACTGTTTGCCATTTGTGGCGTTCTTGGAGTGTCACCAGATACTCACGTCTCCAGCGATCCCAAAATGTGTTGGCCAAGTACTGCACCTGTCTCCACTGTCGTTTGTGCATATCCTTAGAGTGGAAGCCTTCGACTGGGGTGGGGACGTTCCCTACTTTCTGGGTCAGCAGCATTGCTGGTGTCAAAACGCTTGGCGATTCTGGATCTGTTGACACTGGGATTAAGGGCCTAGCATTGACTATTGCTGATATTTCGGCCATGAATGTGGTTAGCACTTCGTGAGTGAGTCGAGTCAGGTCGGTTTTTAGCATTATAGAATCCAAGATACGCCTAACCACTCCGATCATGCGTTCCCATGCTCCGCCCATGTGAGAGGAGTGAGGAGGGTTGAATGTCCACGTGCACTCTTGGTCGCGCAGGTATCTTTGGATACTATTGTCTCTATTGTCCTTAGTGTTTATTTGTAATTCCTTGCATGCTCCAACGAAATTGGTACCACAATCGGAGCGTATTTGTTTAACTGGTCCTCTGACTGCAAAGAACCTTCTGAGGGCATTTATGAAGCTTGAAGCATCCATAGATTCTATAACCTCGATGTGTATCGCTCGCATACTCATGCAGGTGAAGAGTACCGCCCAACGTTTGCTGTTTGCTAGTCCGCCCCTAGTTCTACGCGAGATGACCATCCAGGGCCCAAATACATCAAGTCCTACATAGGTAAAGGGGGGTTCTGTATTAAGTCTGTCGACAGGTAGATCCGCCATCCTTTGGTCTTGGCTTTTGCCTCTCAGCATTCGGCACCTAACACATTTGTGGAGATTACTGGCCACGCACCTTTTCATGCCAACGACCCAAATGCCCGCCGCCCTAATGGCGCCTTCGGTGAAGTGTCGTCCCTGATGCATGACTTGTTCGTGGTAGTGGCGCACCAACAAAGTGGCGATGTGATGCCGGCCAGGGATGATAAGAGGGTTGCTTTCCTCCCTGCTCAGTTGGGACTTATTGAGGCGACCTCCTACTCTCATGAGGCCGTCGTTGTCGATGAAGGGATTCAACTTCCAAAGTGGACTGTTTTTGTTAACACTCTTCTTTCCGCGAATGCAATTGATCTCTTCCGCATATGTTTCCCTTTGAACATGACTCAGAACAGTTTCCTTAGCCTTTGTAATTTCCTCTACGGTGCGCAGCTCTTTGCAGATGTGCCAGCCGTGGCAACCGGTAGTTTTACCGTCTGGTGTCTGGCGGAAGGAGGAGGCTATATGCCCGAGATGGGCTACTGTTCGCAGAAGAGCCGTCCACTTTGAGAAGCGTTGGAATCGATGTGATCCGAATGCGTTTTTGTGCGATACATTGGTGAGTACCACGGATACTTGTGGGGGCCTTATCTCCGTATCCTTTTCGGGATCCACGAGTTCAAAATCGTCAACTGGGGTTGGTAGCGTTTCCGCAGGCTGCGCAAGGAACATTGGTCCTGTGAGCCACGACGTATTCTGCAGTTGAGATGCGGGTACTGATCTGGTGGCGTGATCTGCGGGATTTTGCTCTGTGGGCACGTGGTGCCATTGTTCTGGTTGGGTTGACTTCCTGATTCTTTCTACACGGTTAGCTACGTATACGTAGAATCTCCTTTTCTTATTGTAGATGTATCCCAGTACCACCTTGCTATCTGTGTAGAGTTTGACGGCATCTGGTTTGCTGTCCATCTCATTCTCGATAAGCTCCGCCAGTTCTACTGCTAGCACTGCACCACACAGCTCGAGTCTGGGTATAGTATGGTCAGGTTGTGGCGCCAGCTTAGCTTTGCCAAGGATGAACCTGATGTGGCAACTTCCATCCACGTCCGTGGTTTTTAGGTAGGCCACCGCTGCTATAGCTTTGGTGGAGGCATCTGAGAACACGCAAAGCTCTTTGCTGTGTGCGGCGGTGAGAGATATAGGTGAATAGGGGCGTGGGATTTGAAGTTGCTCGAGGGCCTTCAAGGAGTGTTTCCACGTTTCCCACTCTTTCCGTTTTTCTGGAGGTAGTGGGGTGTCCCATTCCTGTTTTTCGAAGGACATTTCTCTGAGGAGGGACTTCCCTTGTATAGTGACAGGAGCCACGAATCCTAGCGGGTCGTAGAGACTGTTAACGGTGGACAGGACTCCGCGACGTGTGAAGGGTTTTTCTTCGATGGCTACCTGGAACGTAAAAGTGTCTGTTTTAAGATTCCAGCTTATCCCCAGGCTCCGCTGTATGGGAGGCGTGTCGGTCCCCAGATCCAAATTCTTGAGATCTGGTGCTTGATCATCTGCGTGGAACGCCTTCATCACTGTGGCACTGTTGGAAGCTATTTTGTGCAACCTTAGGTTGGCCTTTGCTAACATCTTTTGTGTCCTCTTGAGTAGATCTACGGCTTCTTCTTCGGTGGGAACTGATTTTAATCCGTCGTCCACATAGAAGTCTCTTTCGACGAAGCTCCTGGCGTCTTTCCCGAACTCTGCTTCCCCGTCTTGGGCCGTTCTTCTGAGGCCGTAGGCTGCCACTGCAGGTGATGGGCTGTTCCCGAAGACATGTACTTTCATGCGGTACTCCGTGATTTCCTTTTCTATGTCGTCATCTTGGTACCACAGGAATCTTAGGTAGTTACGGTTGTCTTCTCGCACAAGGAAGCAGTGGAACATCTGTTGAATGTCTGCGGTTACGGCGATAGGTTCCTTGCGGAAGCGGATCAGCACTCCCAGAAGACTGTTTGTCAGATCCGGCCCGGTGAGGAGAACATCGTTTAGGGAGACTCCCTGATGCTGGGCGCTGGAGTCGAATACCACTCGGATTTGGCCAGGTTTCTGGGGGTGGTAGACGCCAAACGACGGGAGGTACCAGCATTCTTCGCCTTCTTTCAGTGGGGGCGCCGACTCTGCATGGCCACTGTGGAAGATTTTTTGCATGAAGGCCACAAAGTGTTCCTTGGTCTCCGGTTTCCTTTGTAGGTTGCGGCGGAGCGAAGAGAGCCTAGACATAGCATGGTCTCTGTTGTTTGGGAGGCGTCTTCTTGGCGAGCGGAAAGGTAGTGGGGCCACCCAACTGCCCAATTCGTCCTTGAAGAGCTCCTTATCCATTAACCTCAAGAATTCTTTGTCTTCCATTGATGGCGCCTGTTTGTCGTCGTCCTTTGTTGTCTGGAACACTGTACTCCCTAGGTCATTGGGGTATTTTCTTGCCACAGGCGCGTCTCCGTAGTTCCTTTTGGTCTCGAGCTTCTCGTGGACCTGAAAGTGGTTCGGACAAGGTTTGAAGTGGGATATACGACCGTTTTCCAACAAGTTCGTATGTAGGGCGCCTACGTTGTCGGGTCCTCGTATCCTGTCTATGCATACTTCTCCAACTACCACCCATCCTAGATCGAGCCTTTGAGCGCTTGGGCCGTTGTGGTCCCCATTTCGCTGTTCGCGGATCTTGTGTGCTCTCATGATGTCTCTGCCAAGTAGCAGCAGGATCTGGGCATCTTCGTCTAGTGGTGGGATATGATCGGCAATGGTTTTTAGTTGGGGATGGTGTCGCGCCACGTCTGGCGTGGGGATCTCAGTCCTATCTTCTGCCATGTGATTGCACTCGATGAGTGTGGGAAGGGGCATGCTCACTTTGCCGTCTATTGAGCATATGGTGTAGCCATTCACTCTTCTCCCTGTAGTCTCCATTCGCCCTGCGCACGTTCTGAGAGTGTAAGGAGAAGTACTGTCTTGTATGCCGAACATATCGAAGAATTCTGACCTGACCAGCGATCGGTTGCTCTGGTCGTCGATGATTGCATACATCCGTTTGGCTCTTTGGGGTTGTCCCTCAGGGTGCACTGCTACCAGACATATTTTAGAGCAAGATCTACCGTCGTTTCCTTCTCCGCATACTTCTGTGCATTTGGATGCTACTGACGTCGGGGGGGGGGGTGTCTCCCACTTCTTCCTCCCCGCCCTGCTTTGTCGGAGGGTTAGGGGCTTTGCTTGCTTTGGGCTTCATAGCTTCCGGGTGTAGGGCGGCTATGTGCCTGTCGCTATCGCACTCTGTGCATTTCATAGCTTCTTTGCAGTCCTTGAATAAATGAGTTGTGGAAGCACAACATTTGAAACAGGCTCCCCATTCCCTGAGTAGGTTCTTTCGCTCCTCTATGGGTTTCATCCTGAATCCGAAGCACTTGTTAAGTGGATGCGGCTTTTTGTGGATAGGGCATTCTTTGTTAAGGTCCCTTGGTTTTTTGTCCCTGTCGGCCGTCTGGCTGGGACTCGCGTGGGTCGTAGGGGGCACGTCCGTCCTGTGGACCGAGATGGGTGTTCTGGAGTCCTTGTGCCTTGCTGTTGACCTTTCGTTCCTCGGGTGGCTAACGCTGGATGTGGTTTGCGCCCCTAAGACGAAGCTGGGGTCGTTTCTTGTCTTTGCCGCTTCGCAGATGAAGCTCACGAAGAATGAGAATGGGGGGAAGACAACCTGCTTCTCCCTTTTGTATTTGGAACCTTGTGAAAGCCACCTTTCTTGGAGGTTGAAGGGTAGCTTCTCCAGGATGGGTCTCACTCCACGAGCTGAATCTAGGGCGTTGAGACCTATTAAGGAATGGTCTTTCCTTGCGGACTCCAGTTCTTGCAGCAGGTCTCCCAGATCTCGTAACTTCGAGTAGTCTTTACTCGTGATCTTGGGGAAGCTCTCGATTCTTTTGAAGAGTGAATCCTCGACTGCTTCAGGGCTGCCATAGGTCTCTTCTAGCCTTTCCCACACTAGGTCCAGACCTACTTGGGGTTGATGTACGTTTGCCGTCCGAAGTCTCTGCGCTTGCTCCCTGGATACGTTCCCCAAGAACTTAACTAACAGGTTGAGCTCTTCCCTTGCTGAGAAGTCCAAGCTGTCGATCGCGTCTTTGAACGTGAACTTCCACGTCCGGTAGTTCTCAGGGCGGTCGTCGAAGCTGATGAGTCCTGCGTGCACCAAGTCGCGCCGGATCATGTACTTGGCTATGTCTGTCAGACCTGAGACGTCGGCGCGTTTGCCCCGTTCTGAGGTAGTTGCTGGGACGGTCTGTGCGGTCGCCTCTTCCTTGGCGTGGACGCGTGATGGCTGCTGGCCAGTGTGAGGGGCTGTTTTCTCCCGCGTGGGTGTACCTGGATTGCGAGCCTGTGGTGGTGCATCCGTGTGCGCGCTGGCGTGCGGATCACTATTGTGGCTGTGGCTATCCCAGGCAGCACGTGCCATTGATGGAGCAGCATCTTCTCCTCGTGGTCCTGGCGAGTCTTCGGTATCTGTGGAGTCGCCCCATCCGTGTTGAGATGGTGCGCTTGTGTTCACACTGAAGAGGCTCCTTACGTAGTCTTCAGTGCGTCGAGCTGGATCCTCTGAGGCTATCCGTCTGTACGGTTGCTCCCCGCCGTCCTGTTGCGCGGCTGCTTCTAGGACTTCGGCTTGGGCTATGGCGGCAGCAGCTTCTCTTTCTTGATTTAGGGCCTCTAGGTTGGCGTCCACCTCTGCTTTCTTCCGTGTAGCGGTGGCAGCGGCTGCAGCGGCGTTGGCAGTGGCGGTGGCAGCGGCTGCAGCGGCGTTGGCAGTGGTGGTGGCAGCGGCTGCAGCGGCGTTGGCAGCGGCTGCAGCGGCGGCTGTCTGCTCCTCCTCTTCCAAGCGGGCCCTTTCTAATTTCATGGTCGCCTCTTTCTGAGCGTATGCGGCCCTGGCGCGTGCGGCCTCTGCGGTGGCTCGCGCCTTGGTAGCGCTAGTGCTTGCGCTGGACGCGTTGGATTGTGCTGATCTTGCTGACCTGGATGAGTGTCTGGATGCGCTGGAGCGCTGTGACGCGGTCTCCAGGAGGAGCTCTTTTCTCACGCTTTGCGCATCTGTGATGGCGGCCCGCACGCGGCTGTCACGTGCAAGGTCAATGTTGTTTTGTAAGTCTCTTTCTTGCAGGCTTTCACCGGTGTTAGCCCTGGCCAGGTAAGTGGCATATGCCTCTGACAGTCTTTGGTAGCGTGCGTGATCAGTCTTTAATTGAGTTATTGCCTGCTCGAGCTGTTGTACAGAGTTGCCAGCGCCGGCGACATTGCATACCCCAAGTGCGGTTGTTTCCCAGGCCAACTCTAATTTGGCGCGGTGCGCTTCAATGTCAGTCTCATATTTTTCGCGGGCCTTTTGTGTCAGTGTGACTGTCCGTTTAGGCCTTGCGCCTGCCTGCGCCTGTTGTAGTTGCGCGGCGGTCTCTGTGTCTGAGAGATCGCTTTCCTGCGTGATGTCTGGTGAGGCTCTGAGTTCTGCCATGCTGTAGGTGTGTGTAGGCCTTTGCCAGTGCGTGTGGCGTGCGGTCTTTTACCTGTCAGCGATGGGCGTCTGTCTCAGATGATGCCGAGCGGTGTCCTGCAGCGTGCAGCGTTGGGGTAGCTGTACTTACAGATGTCCGTTGGCTCCTCACTGTGGGGCTGAGCAGCGGGTGGACTCAGACAGAGAAAAAGGCAGTTAGTAATTGTGAGAGGAGCACTGCTTGTTGCAAGGCTGCTGCGCAGCTTGCTGTATAAAGCTTGCTGCCCTGTCTGGCAGAGTGAAGCTGCTGCTTGTCCTGGGGTGCAGAGACTATTCTGTATAGCATAGAGTCTTTGAGTAGTAGCTGCTGTGTGATTCCTTTGTGTAGTATTAGCAAAGTAAGGCTGCTCACTGTCTTTGCATAAAGCTGTGGTAGTTTGCTGTGTAGAGGCTTGTGGCTCTGTGTAGCAACGTGCTTGTGCAATGTGGTGAGAGACTGCTGTTTATTTATTTGCTACGTAAGCTGCTCGCTTGTATCTTTAGCATAAAGGCTGTGGGTAGCAGCTCCTCTGTGTGTATTTCCCAAGGCACACGGTCCTCTTTTTACTATTCTGAAGCCAGGGTCACGTTGGTATGAATGGCTCCCGATAGCATTAACACAGTTCCCTTTTAAATCACTCCAAGTCCTGTAATATTTCCTCCACTTTATTGGGAAAAGGTAGCAGGGTACAGATACTTGTGGATGGTGTGTAGTGGTGATTGTTAGTTAGGAACCGGTAAAAAGAGATGGCCTCACCAAGGGTTATAAACAGAGAAAGGTTCTTTACTCACTGTCTCCAGGGTTGAAAAGAAAGTGAGGTGCGGTGTGGGCAAAGGAAAAGTCTAGGGGCAGACCATGTCTGAACAAACAGGAGGGGGGGCAGACTAGCCCATTCTGGTGAGGATCTCAGAGACTGCTGTAGCAGCTCACTGATGTCATGCTCGCAGGCAAGGAGTGCAACATTGTTGCAAGCCACGCAGGCACAGTATGTGTCTGCAGACTCCATGCAGCTGGGAATAAAATCTGACAGGCAGAAACTGCAAAGGAGAGAGGGGGGTGAGTCAGAAATGTGGCTCTTGTTCCATAACACGGCTCATTGCCGGAGGGCCCCAATTTCCAGGGAAGTGGAGACATTCCCTCACAATTTATTATGGCGCATTACCAGTCAAATGTTCTTAGATTCATGGAGATTTGCATGAGATGGTCTTTGAAAAGTATGTCCCATACTGGCCGCTCGGCTAATGATGGCATCACACTTTTTTCTAGGGAGGTGAGCGTTTGTCGACTTTTTGTAAAAAATAAGAAAATAATTATTATTTTTTGGGAACATCTGAATATTCAATTTTTTCAAAATATTCTTTACATTTTTCATAATTTTTTTTTACTATTCTCCCCCACATTTTTATTTCTTTGCGAATTTTCAAATAGTTCCCATTTTGTAACTTTTTTTATTTTTGCGAATTTTCAAATATTCATTTTTTTTATTTTAATGGCGACCGCTTTTTTTTTGTACTTCAAAATGCCGGGAGGAAAAAAAATTCATATGCGCAACGAATACAAAATTCAGCAAAATAATTAAAAACTGGGAGGTGACACTTTCGTCCTTGGAAAAGCTGCTTCCACATTTTTTTTTTATCACATAAGAGATTAAAGATAATAAATAATCTTCTGAATGTGCTGGTTACCATTTAGAGCAGGGGGGGGCAACTCCAGTCCTCAAGGGCCACCAACAGGTCAGGTTTTAATTATATCCCTGCTTCAGCACAGGTGGCTCACCGAAGACTGCACCTCCTGTGCTGAGGACTGGAGTTACCCACTCCTGATTGACAGTTTAATAGAATGAGATGTACTTATACTTATCAATCATCACTATTGATCCTGTAAAACATATCACGTCAGTCAGTTCACATGGGTCTTAATTGAAGGGCTAATCAGCGTTCAGATTCTCCAGCACAAAGAAGTCTCTAGAAGCCGGGGAGTCTCTTGCAGTGAATGCAAAGCAGTTTGATGCATTGAATGCTACACGCCACACTACATGCCCGGGCAGCTGGGAAATCCTGTCCCAGGGAAAGCCTGTGATTGAACATTGGCTAAATATAAACCTCGAGGTAACCTCTGGCCGAGCGGGGCTCTGTCTTCCCTAATAATAGAGCACGGTGCAAAGCCACATGACCAAGATGCAACGGCACAGAGAAGAGTAGTGCAAATAATTGGGGCCGAGCTTTGAAACATGACATCTTGTTCATCTCTTCAGCAGAAGGGCTGTCACGTGCCGGTTTCATACACACGCACACACAAGCGGCATACCTGCGCAGAACAATACACCAAACAAACGTACTGTCCATACACTGCCATTAAGCCCTTTACTGCCGCGAGGGATAGCAAAGCAATTGAGTTGCCGTCCCCCTGTGGCAGTGAAGGAGTTAATGAGATTCACAACAGTGGCTTTTTCTAGAATCTGTGTGTGTGTGTGTGTGTGTCTACCGGCTTAATACACACTGCCCTGAATGTGGAAGGTCACTGGGCTACAGTTATTAATCCAGTAAATCACAATGACATGGTAGGCCTTTAATTGACATTTTATACCAAGCTGAAAGAGATGGATTAAAATAGCTTAGATTCCGAGTGAACTTGGTGTAAAGCTCTGGGCGCTTTGGTACCCGACTTGGAATTTTTCCTCTTTTAACCCTCTGATTAATATTCATTATTAAGTGCCTGTGCCTGCTCATATGGTATGTTGTTTGGGTTAAATATTTTCCCGCTGAATTTTGCAGTTCAGGCTTGGGGTACCGGGGTTTAACATTCCCCCAGGGGAAACAAAATGGCCGGGGGGAAAAAAAATCGCTCAGAATCTGCAGGCCAAAAGGAAGCTGCAAAGTTATCGGTTGGGGTTTGCTATTGGATGATAATGGCGCCCATGTTGATCTTTACATGAAGAGCACCAGCCCCGAAAAAGGTCATTATCTTGGGAACTGGGGAGTCCCCAGAGCTGAAAAGAGCCCGGTCCAGTAGCTAGCAGCCTTAGCATCAATTTCTTAGCGATAGTGCTGCTTGCCTAGACAGATATAGGAGGCACAGGATCGGAATGGGCTAGTTAGCAGTGCGACAAAAATGCACAACTCACACACAAATATAACACACACGTGTGGATGAATGTGTCTGCACGGGGAGCACGGTCTAGGACATTTGGTCGAGGCCATTTTGCCTTGACCAACTGACCGCCAGTGCTTCTCCGTGAAGGTAAATGCCTAAGCTTATCCCTTACCCTAAAAACCCGTACCCTAAAACCCTCTACCCCAAGCCCTTACCCTAAAGATTTCCTACCCTAAAACCCTCTACCCCAAGCCCTTACCCTAAAGACTTCCTACCCTAAAACTCTCTACCCCAAGCCCTTACCCTAAAAACCCCATACCCTTAAACCCTCTACCCCAAGCCCTTACCCACCCAAAAACCCTGTAACCCAAGCCCTTACCCTAAAAACCTCCTACCCTAAAACCCTCTACCCCAAGCCCCTACCCTAAAAACTTCCTACCCTTAAACCCTCTACCCCAAGCCCTTACCCTAAAAACCCTGTACACTAAAACCCTCTACCCCAATCCCTTACCCTATAAACCCTGTACCAAAAAACCCTCTACCCCAAGCCCTTACCCTAAAAATGTCAGGGTCCCCAATGGGACCATGACATCACTGAGAGTATATAAGGGGAGGGGAAAGTTCGAGAAGGTTAGGTTCCAGGAGGACAAGAGTAGAGGAGCCTCGGGGAGAGTGGATAAGTAATGTTTATAAAGTAATAGCATAGACCAGGCCCCAATGTTTATTATGTTGTAGATAGGGAAAGTACCCTTTAAGTCAGGATCCCATAAGAAGATTAATGGAGTCCAATATAAGCTTTGAAGTATGCAAACGGCATGTCACAGAGGACCTCAGTAACGAGGACTCCTCAGTGCCGGCCGATCGGCTCTAACCACAGATCTGCATTAACAGTCCTCTCCGGCAGCAGGGAAGTGGCAGTTCCCACACTGACAGAAGGTACTAGGGTCACTAATCTTGACAAAGGTCAGTGAATTCGACCCTTTGTGGATGAACTTTTTTTCTATGTAGACCTCTGGAGTGCCAGTTCCTTCTTGTCTGTGGAGGATGTGTCCTGCATTATATGTCTTATTAGGAGAGTACTGTTCCTTTGTTTTGTACATGTTTTTATGCACTTGTTTATGGCGTTTTATTTTTTACACTCTTTATTGGTTTGGTGTTACATTAGTTTTCTCGCACTTCAGATTGTATGTGAGGGTTCTCACCCCTCCCTGCCCCTACAGGGTTCCCATGGCGAGACCGTCTAAACAACTCAGTCCAGCGAGTCTTTACTGCCTGGGGACCGCCCCCTCTGACGTCATCACGGAACGTAGCGCTGACGTCATCACGTGGGCGTCGGCGTCATGGAGAGGTAGATTTCGAGCGTGGAGGGGTGAGTACACCAGGGGTATAAATATACGTATTATACCATTTGTCTGTAGCCCTCACCTTGAAAAAGGCAGCACAGCTCTGCCGAAACGTTTGTTTCACTGGCACATGAAGATTAAGACGGTGTGCCTGCATCCTCCTTCCTGCGTGCATTATAGGTCTCCACAGTGTGGGTTGATCTCAGTGCACCCGAGGCACTTATATAGATCCAGTGAGTGCACCTAACTTCTCCTTTCTTAAGGTCACTTGTACGGGACTCGCTGAGAGCCCCAATGGGACTAGCATTTCATGGATAATACAGAGGGATATCCTCAGCAGGATGGGGGGCCTGGGTCTCAGAACAGTGTGCGGCCCCCGTGACTGGGGACCTGAATAAAACACTGTTGTATGACACAAGTTCCTGGCGCCGATTATACTCCAACCTTGCTACCTTATCCACCAGCCGCCTGAATCCAGCCCCTGAGGCACGGGAACCCGTGCAGAGTAGTTATACATTACATCAGTGTGTTATCTCCCTACAAGCCGGGCAGGGAGGGTTACAGTTATATTAAAAGAAAACAACAGCAGCTGGCTTTAGTATGCTCTAAAGCAGCGGTGCGCAAAGTGGGGGGCGTGAGATTTTTTTGGGGGGGCACGACGGTTACAGATGCCCCTCGCGTCCCCTAAGACATTTAAATGAAACGCCGGGGGACCGCGCAAGGCCTCTGTAACTTCCCTTACCTTGGTGTCGGGCCGGGAGGGAGGGGGCACAAGAGCAGGCAGGGGGGCAAAGGGCGAAAGGTCTGTGTACCCCTGCTCTAAAGTTAGACTGCTTCCCAGTGCTGAAGAGAGTTCAGCTCCATGCAAATGAATGGGACTAAAACAGGGTGGCCAACTCCAGTCCTCAAGAAGGGCCACCAACAGGTCATGCTTTCAGGGTGTCCCTGCTTCAGCACAGGTGGTTCAACTGAAAAATTACCTGTTAGACTGGAGTTGGCCACTCCTGGGCTAAAATCTTCCCTGTGGCAGGGAAATGGCTCAGACACATACAGTATTGATAAAGGGCCAAGTCAGTGGGTTTATTTGACAGTACGAGGTACGAGAGGGACGATTTACGTGACACACTTAAGGAAATTGCACGCACTGAACTCAATCATTTTACTACCCACCGGCATCATTGAAACTGCCAGTCCTGGGCTGTCCATTAATCTTTCTTCATAAATGAATCAAAGTGAAAACCTTGAATAAATCTGCCCCCAACTATAGAGGGAACACTGCATCATTGTCAGCCTGGCTACTGCAATGTGCTAACAAACGGCTTAATACTGCACATATCCCCAACGTTTTATACCTCTGACTTGCAACAGAGCGAGGAATACTTTACTCCGAGCGCTGCGTGGGGATGAGAGCCCTGCTAGCAGTAAAAGGGTTAATACCATTTCTAGGCAGCTGGAAGTGCTGACAGCTCATAGAAAATGCTACAGCTCTGCACATGTGAAAGGAGGTCTTGTGCTCCCTAATTCAGACCTCATGTCAAAGTGATCCCCTGTAAGCTGAACATATGTGATCCCTGGTCATTTCTGTGCCTCTGCTGAGAAGATTGAAAGCAGAAATCTTTGCTGCCTGATTCCACAAAAAAAAAAAAGAAGTGGCTAGTCTTTGAAGCTGGTAGCCTTGCTCTCCTGAAACCTGCGTTTTGTATCTTGGTGTCATTTTCAATTCCCCTGCCCCCAAAACACATGGGGTAACTTGGCTGCAAGCCGGCATGGCCATACAAAGTGTGAGACCGCAGAAGCAAAACAGGGACAAATAAAGATCAATAACTCCTTCTTCAGGATTTTTAGAATGGGGAACAATGGATTCAGATTGAGCAACAAAGCTGCATCATAATATTAACCAACATCTATTTTTAGGGGGGGGGAGGGTGGGAGGTGATTGTTGCTGTGCACCCTCTGTGTTGCCGAGGGGCCTGAGATACACTGCCATTCCATACCTTGCAGGACCACCTAGCAGCCAAGCAGTTGCAGCAACTTGGGTTTATATCAGGGGTAGACAAGTCAAGTCCTCAAGGGCTGCCAACAGGTCAGCTTTTCAGGATATCCCTGCTTCAGCACAGGTGGCTCTATCAGTGGCTCAGTCCAAGACTGAGCCACAGATTGAGCCACCTGTGCTGAAGCAGGGATATCCTGAAAAGCTGACCTGTTGGCAGCCCTTGAGGACTGCACTTGGCCTCCCCCTGGTTTGTATGGAGCCACCTTTAATTCCTTCTGAGGTTAATGACAAAGATCACGCATTGCTTTCGCAACGTTGTGGGTTCTGCACGAAAGTGCAGCGTAATGTGAATACTGTTACAGAATGGAAAATTGCAGCTACACTCTCCAACATCTGCCACAATCTGAAGGAAGCAGCCTCCCTGCACCAAAGGACTGTGCGGGTTACCAGAAAGCCTGAGAGTTCAGCTCTTTAATCACACGGAGGAAGCTGACTGTATTTCCCCGAGCCCCACTACAAAACCAGGCTAAAATGTGGCATTAATAACGCCTCTACAAACTCGCTTCCCCTCAGGACCACAGTGACCACGTGCCAGGTGCATGTTTAATAGGCTAATATTAGGTGATCAGCACCTTTATATAAACCAGACAAATATAATTACACTTAAATACTTTTTCAAACGTTAAATGTTTTTCCCTGGCTGCCAAATGTTTGCAACGGGTTTTTTTTGTTGTTGCAATCTTCATTAAATGTTTTTCTGGTGATACCTGTGACCGTGGAGGGTTGATCCTATCATCATCTTTTTTTTTTTTTTACAGGTAATAAAGATTATTAGCAAAACATTGAACAAGCGCGAAGGGCAATAAAATATGTGATAAGCATGAATTGCAGAGGGCCCTGGAAAAAAAACATTCCTTTCTCCCGACACACAAGTACAATTGTTATTGAATGTCTGCAAGAAAGCCAATTATATTCATAATAATAATTTGGTATTTTTTTTTATCTGCCTTTCAGGTGAAGCTGACACAGTTATAGAGCCAATTAAAAAAAGCACTGTATTGGCAGCCATGCAAATATTAAAGTACTTTAAGATACTGCAATGGAGTTTGTGACAGAAATGTAAATACAAAGAAACATACTTACAGTAAGTAAGTAAAGTAGTAAACCTGTTTGTTTAAAATTGAATTGTCTCAATGCTTGTGTAAAATGTTTCGGTGGAATGGAAAACATCATCCGTGGACAATCCCTACGTAGCTTGTTGTATGTATGTATGTATGTATGTATTATCTCATAACATGCTTTTTATTAATCTATGTTTGTGAGTTCATTTTATGAGCCTTTTTGGGAAATTAAATATTTTTTTGCACAGTAATGCACTAGGAATCGGCGCTTTTTTTCTTCTTTTTTTCTATGCAGGTGGAGAGGGAGGTCGTTGCACCCTCGTTGAGAAGCTGCCTGTTTCCTGATAGTGCTTGGTTTTATTCCCCTTCATTGGACATTGTTTTTGGACTCAAAAGGACAGCTTGTATTGTGCATTCATAGGAGGTTCCACAGCACCGTATATGTATTTATTAATGTATTATGGTTTAGATATCTATTGGTCATGCTATATTAGTGTATATATTGGATAACATATATACGGTATTTATATCAATACATACATTATTTATATATATTTTTTATATTTTTTTATTTTTGATTCTACCTCGTTCTCTGACATCTCCACACAGGCGCAGATCTTTATTGTATATAATTGTATGTAAATATATATATATATATATATATATATATATATATATCTTTATTGTATGGCGTCATCCATGTGCAAAGCGCTTCGTAGCAGTAATAGATGCAACACAATAACATGAGATGTAAAACCTAGCAAGAATACGCCCTTCAAACAGAAAGCAAACCTTAGGAAAAGGAGGAAAACCTGGCCAAAGAGCTTACAATCTATAATCAGATTTGTATAATCGTTGCCTGAGTCGGATGTACAGATGACATAAACCCTTCTGCGCCTGCGCAAAGTGAAATAATTACTCCCTAAAAACCTCAAGACCATATACTGTAGTATTATGAGTAGTTAACGTAGGTTCATGTCACACGCTAAACTATGATAGGAACTTTTTCACTACAAAACTTGTGCTATTTACACACTACTAACAAACGCACACATTTAAAGTCAGGGTAGCGTGAGAATCGAGGCAAAAGTGTGTGCACAGATCGGCACCCCGTATAACAAAAATGTTATTGAAACCAACAGAATGTTTCCATCTGCTACAGCTTGTTTTGCACCAGAATTGGACCACTTTAGCCTGGATACATAGACGCCAATATGCTGAGATCTGGAGGGCAATGTCCTCATAAGGAAAGAATTCCTATAGACGATTGTGTTAGGGTAGCCACCAGTTCTTCTACGTATGTTCTTTAAAACTGCACCACTCAAGCAGAAAATGCTATAAATTTAGTTGGAACCAGATAGGGCAAAAGGAAAACCAGTCACACAAATATCAGAAGGAACCAATAACAAGTGCACTGTAAAAGAAAGTAAAGTGCACTAAAAAAGGAGTGTGCATGGTACACAGACACTGACAAGAGACAAGCAGAGGGGGACAGCGGGTATTAATGCACCGGCGAATCAGTGTACAGGATTCCTAAATCTAGGGCAGGGGTGGGCAAGTCCACAAGGGCCACCAACAGGTCAGGTTTTAAGGATATCGCAGCTTCAGCACAGGTAGCTCAATCAGTGACTCAGTAAAGACTGAGTCACTGATTGAGCCACCTGTGCTGAAGCAGGGATATCCTGAAAACCTTGAGGACTGGAGTTGCCCACCCCTGATGTTTCTGGAATAACTGCATTGCTGGTTTTACACACTTCCTCCTTGCACACCACTTCCTTGCACTGACATCACTCCGTCAGTTTACACAAGAGAATCTGCCTCCCTCAAGTAAATTGCCTCGTACCCCAGGATCAAATTAAAAAAACTCAAAAAACGTTGCGCCCTTGTGCTCAGCGCTCAGGACTTTCACTCACCAATATATTTATACTAAAACTACCTGAGAACGTTAACAGCGATTAACAGTTATGCGCGAGGGGAGAAATTCTATGCATTTATTGCAGTCGATTCCTCCTTTTGGTACTTTGGACTGAATGTATCGATATTTATATGGGAATTGAGATTATATTCTACATACTGGGGTGTCCATGAATGTATGTTTGTAAATATTGTTGCATTTTACTTTCAGAAAACTACCCGTCAGAAGAAGCGATATTTGTATTGTTTTGTGTACATATACACACACACACACACACACGCACGCACGCACGCACGCACGCACGCATGCACGCACACACACACACACACACACGCATCACTGTGTGTATGTACATTGGAATTGTGTACCCCAGGGTTCTCAACTCCAGTGCTCAAGACCCAACAGGTCAGGTTTTCAGCCTATTCCTGCTTCAGCACAGGTGGCTCAATCTGTGGCACCCAGCTTCAGCACAGGTGAAAACGGAACCACTGATTAAGCCACCTGTGCTGAAGCTGGGATATCCTTAAAACCGGACCTGTTGCGGGTCTTGAGGACTGGAGTTGACTACCGCTGGTGTACACATCCAAGTTAAAGAAGCAAAGCTGTGTGTTGCAGTCCTCCCTGGCAGAGAAGCATTTACAACAGGTAAAGACGATCCCTCCCCCCCCCCCCCCCTGTCTCTTTGACGTGCACAGAATTTACCTGTTCCAGGTGGCGTTGGATCCAGCCCGCTTCTGCTGGGTCCCTCGTTCATCCAACGCTGCTTGCTCTCTCTTGCCCAGATCACTGAGGCTGGGCGAACTCATGAATTTCGACCTGCGGAGAGTCCTCATGGTGAACGCGCGTTTGAGCATTTGCTATTGACACACTATCCTGCAAGTTCTCTGCGTTTTGTATGAAGAAGAAGAAAAAAAAAAAAAAAAAACCCCAGCCAAAGGCAGCGGTCTTAACACAGCTCAGCTCTGCCAAGACCAAAACAAACCTTTAATCAGATCAACTGGCAACTGAGCAGTCGTAAAACTGTACAGTAGTTAATATTTGTTCCAGTCCTAAAGAAAGCAGTTGCAGGCTACATTTCCATGTGGATCTACACAACGACCTTTATTCTGCCCCAAAAGTGTCATTTTCTGGCTCGTAGTGGCAACGGGCTGACGGCTTTTACTGTATGTCCCAGAGTGCAGAATTCTTGAACGTTCCAATGTCAGCTTCAATCTTCAATCAAAAATGTTGTTCCTTACTCTTTTGAAAGTTTTTTTTTTTTTTTTACCACGCTGTGCGGGAAATGAAATGGCGGAAGTTCAGTTGAAAAAAAAAAAAAGAGAGAAAGAGAGAGAAAAAAAAAGCTACAGTATACCTTTAAAAAAAAAAAGCACGTTTCCAGAGCTGCTGAGCCCAGATGTTGCAACACTTACAACGCTACAGACCTCTGCTTCTTCTTACAGAATCAAAGTGTGCTCTGAAGGCATCAGATAAGCAGGGAAACAAGAGAGAGAGAGAGAGAGAGAGAGAAGATCATCAGGATACAGCAGGATGGGGGTATTTGGGAAGGGAGATTTCTATTGGCTACAATATACAAAGTCCCCCCATACTCATCGCAGCTAATCTCACCCCACAATTTGCATCTGAATAGGGAATGGGGATGTGTAGGGGAAATAGAATCAGTGCTGGTGCCCCTTGCAGGGTCGGAGAGGCCCCTCTGTGCCAGAGAAGATGTTAAAGGGATGCATCAACTTAAGGAAAACCCAGATGCTGCAATAATGTGAAAGCACTCAGCCTAGGTATACTTCAGTCTTGTTTGTTTTAGCTTGTAAAGATGCAGTCCCACTCAGGAACAGTGTATGTATGTATGTATGTATGTATGTATGTATGTATGTATGTATGTATGTATGTATGTATGTATGTCTTTATTTATATACAGTATAGCGCCATTAATGTACATAGCGCTTCACAGTAGTAATACACGTGACAATCATATAAATAACAATTAATAGAAATAACAGATCATGGGAATAAGTGCTTCAGACATAAAAGTAACATTTCGGAAGAGGAGTCCCTGCTCCGGGAAGCTTACAATCTAAGAGTGAGCTAATGGCAGTGACACTGATTGAGCCACCTGTGCTGAAGCAGGGATATCCAGAAAACCTGTCGGTGGCCCTTCAGGACTGGAGTTGCTCACCCCTCAGTTAGAGCTTGGTTAATTACTTTTAGAAAGACAAGAATGAGTATATTTACAATGTTTGGGAGAGTCTGACAACCTTCTTCCTGGTCTCAGTTATGGTGACTGTGAAAGGGCAGGGTACAGTATTATAATACTACTAATAGAGAACGCCTGGTGCAAATGATAATAAGTCTCACTCTGTCACTTCAATACAGTCTCACTTAAAATTGGCCCGTTAAAACTGTCAGCTATGTCCAATAATGGTCAAAGCTGTATATTCCAAATTTCTCTTATAAGCATGAATTCCACCCCAAAATGATTATTATATTTTAGCCATCTTGAACAGACAAATATGGCCTGCTGGCTCACGAGTAGTGTTGGCATCTTCGACAACTCTATTGACCACCGGAACAAGCCCTGACCCGGTGGCCATTCTGTGACCATGAGGACAGCTCGATCACGAATGGGGGGAGGATGGACCATGTGTCAGCTATGGGGGACCCCCACTGGTCAGCTATGGGGGAACCCCACGGGTCAGCTATGGGGAACCCCCACAGTTCAGATAAGCTAAAAAATGTGAGCAGTGCGGACTGCGGGTTTCCTGCTTCCCTGCCACCGTGGACCTTGCCACGTGACCGGTTTTGGAGCTTGGCACACAGATTTTATTTTGCTGTATGGTATTTCCTGGTGGTAACGTATTTCCTGGTGGTAACGTGGATTCGTGGATTCTGCCCACAAATGTGAAGTTAAATGTAAACACAAGGCCCATATTTATTATAAGACACCGTCCAGCCCTGGAGGACACCACAGTTCATTCAATTGAATGGGTCGCAAGGTATCTTCTGGCTTAGCATCGCTTAGTAAATATAGGCCTTTATGCAGCGGGGAAGCCGTCTTATGTTCATTGTGTCTGTAATACAGCTTCCTAAGTGTGTCTGGTGGGTTATTACCATCACCATGCAAATAATTTATCTTGTACTTTGGTTTTCTAATGTCAGCTAAAGTGACAGTTCCACACAGCGGCGGCGGGGGGTTCTCGTTACAGTGATGTAGCAGAGAATACGTTCAATAAAAATATAAGCAAAATAGGAAAACAAAATGGCCAAACGCATATTGGGGTACTGACTGACCTCAGAGCTTACACAAGCTAAACCCCCCCATGGAACTAGCTAGCCTGGGTACCATGCCCTCCCCCCCCCCCCCCAGTGAAGCCTCACGCTGCGACCCTGGGGCGCTGTATGAATCCACGCCCGTGTTTGATACCAGAGGGGGCCTGGCTAATTGACCCCAATTGCTTCAATTAGCTTGAAAGTTTCTGGAGTTAACCCTTACTAAGCGAAAGGGAAAGTGGTTTTATTTATTCTCAGTCTTTATGTACTGTACCTGAAATAAGCCTCTGTTGTGCAGCCAAACATAGTATGTGTGTGTGTGTGTCTGCCCTTCTTATCAACAGTGTTTGGGTCGGAAATGTCAGGCTACGTCTACATGTTGGACTAAATAAACCTGTATGATTTAGATTTTCTAGTGCTGCCTGGTATTTTGATCATTTTTTGCAATCTTTATTGACTGTCAGTGATATATATATATATTCACAGCTGAAACCCGTTATAACGCGGTGCTCGGGGTCCACAGAATGACACCGCGTTATAACCGGGATCGCGATTTCAAATAAATAAAAAAAAAATTTTAAATGGCCACCGCGATCAGGGATTCCGCGTCCGCCGGTGTGGGAGAGCTGGGATAACTCTCCCAGCTCTCCCTGAGCCTGTCGTCGCAGCAGCAGCCCCCTCCTACCCCCCACGTAGCACCACCCGGCAACTGCAGCAGCTGTGTCCCCCTGTGAGGGGACAGTGTGTGTGTGTGTGTGTGTGTAACAGTGACAGACTGAGGGGACAGTGTGTGTGTGTGCGTATATATATATATATATATGTATAGGTGTGTGTGTGTCTGTATATGTGTTTGTGTGTGTAGCCGGACATTCCTCTCTGCAAATCCTGGCAGTTTGCCCCCAAAAATTAAAATGTTTTTTTTTTTTAAAACGGGAGCCACGCTCACACAGCGTTATGAGCAGATCCGCTTGTAGCGGATCACGCTATAACGGGGTTGAGCTGTACTTCAGTATTAGGTGATACCTTTTTTATTTGGACTAACAATTTATGTCATAGGACAAGCTTTCGAGAGTTCCCCTCTCTTCTTCAGGTCGTCAATACTGATTAACAAAGGAATCTATGGCTAAAACAGAGGTTTGGGAGAGCAGGACAATAAAACAACAAATCAAAAACAACAGAGAGTACTGTACATAATGTAGGGTGAGAAAGTGTTTGAAGACATAGGAAGGGTAATAAAACGGTGACAAGGAACAGCATGGGGGGGGAAGGGGATGTTGTGGGGGGAGGGGGGGAGGTGTGGATAAGAACATTGGCAGAGAAGCAGGCAGGATAATTACAAACACGTGTGATAGGGTGTGAGAAACCCCATACCCGCATTATGGGGCCTATGCAGAGGGCAGCGTTAGAATAAATTGGAGAGTTTAAAAAAAAGTAGCTTTAATGGAGAGTTTTATTCTCCATATGCAGAAATGGGCGAAATCCGCTATTTTTAGCATTACTGCATGTGGAGAATTGTAAATGAGGAGATGCGCGCAGCTGAAAGGGAGAAAAAAAAAATCGCGCATTTTTTTTTTCCCTATAGCCGGCGAGCTCCTGCTTCTTGCCAACTTTAGTTGGCGGAGAAAATTGACGAAAATCGCGCCAAAAACAGCCGCTAGATGGCGAGCGCGCCTTTCTGAATTTGGATATTTTTCAGACTGGCGAGATGTAGTTTCTCGCCAGCCGCGCGGCGAGATTTTCAAATAGAAAAAAAAAATGACGCTTTTTTCCTACCTCGCCATTTTCGGCTGTTTTTAGCGCGATTTTCGCCGGAAAATGGCGAGATTGCTAATAGCGCTGCTCTCTGCATGAGGCCCTAAGTCCTCTTGATTTGGTGTCAAATAGTCTTATCATTCTGAGTTCAAATGTTTTCCGTTCCTGGGTGCGTTTAAACATTCCATTGAGGATTTAGATTTTTTAATATCATTTTTTAATACATACAATACAATACAATTTATGGAATGATCTGGTAGTGAGAAATGATGTCCCACAGGTGAGCAGTATCTTCCTTCTTCATGGTGTTGAATAGAGTGTCTGTGCATATTCATTCTGCCTTGAAGCTTTTGGCTCCTTGTCACCGCTTTGTTACCCTTCCATGTCTTCAAACACTTTCTCACCCTACATTATCTACAGTACATCTCGGTTTCTTTTCCCTGTTCTCTCAAGCCCTGTTTTAGGGTTTGCCGAGTGACTGTGCTTTGTGGATGTTCAGTGATACTTGTGTTATACATAAAACATCCTGCTAAATAGACTCACCTAAGAAAACCGGATGGCAAATCGGACGGTTTATCTGCTTGCCTTTGCACGGCGCAGGCCTCGGGATAACACTGGTAAAGGCCAAGTGTACAACGCAATTTTGTGTGTCGTAAGATCTCTGCAAAAGGACAAAAAAATCAAAATAAATGCTCATTATTTTCATTCCAAGAGAGAATGCAATGCATTGGCTTCATTGATAGCAAACGGTTAATTAATCACCAACTCATGCACCTCATGGCACTTTACAACCGCTGGCGATTCCTCTATAATAGGAAAAAGACACGTGGGAAATAATAGAAGTCGTGCGCTGCTACACGCTGCCCGGGGCACAGTCTTGTGTCATTTCTGTGGCACTTGTATACATGAGCTAGCCCTCCAGACCGCGGGGCGTGGGGGTCCTAATTGTTAGGACGGTCTCTTGCGTCCTCCCCACTGCCCTCAGAATCCGTCTGCCCCATTTCAGCGGGCGGTTGTAATCAATGAGAGATGAGCTTGGCTGTAATATTGATCCCTTGTCTTAGACAGCTGCAGAAGAGTAAGGTGGCGCTGGGGAGACTTTGCAGGCACGCAGCCATGATGTGCTGCAAGGGGTGATCTACACTCAGTCCTCAAGGGCCACCACCAGATTTCTCTAATTAACACACAATTAAACAGCGGACCTAGCTCTCATTATCACTAAGCCAACTTGCTTAAATACACATTGCTGTGAAGGGAGAGAGAGAGAATGAGAGAGAAAGAAGAAGAGCGAGAGAGAGAGAAGGAGAGAGAGAAAGAAAGTGGGAGAGAGAGAAAGAAGGAGAAGTAGAGAGAGAGAAAGAAGGAGATAGAGAGAAGGAAGGGGAAGGAGAAGGAAGTAGAGAGAGAGAGAGAGAGAGAAGGAGGAGAGAGGGAGAGAGAGAGATATAATGAACCTGAGAGGTGACAGCCGGGCTTCAGAGGGGAAAGGACTTTAATACCAAAAGGGAGGAGCTTAGATTCAAAAGGTTTATGGGTTTGGCCTTGAATTGGGGCAGCACATGGATCACAACTGGTCTCCAGTTTATGTATGAACATGTTAACATCAGATATAATTTATGTGGCTTTGCTCCTGAAATCAATGCATAACTCATAAAGAAGTCATTAAGTTTTATTACGTATGTGCGGTCACACATACACAAGTTATGACTCATTCAGCACTTCCATTGTAAAACCCTATTTTCAGACACTTTCTGGCTTTGATCAGATTGATAGTTACTAGCGTTATATAGATATTGTCAATTAGGAGCAGGCTTCAGCGACACAACTGAAATAACACCACTGTTTATCAGAATATTAACCGCTTTCCTGCCAGAAGGACTGGTGACTTATTGCTTTGCTACTCCCTCTAGCAACAAAGGAGTTTATGTTCAGGCACAAATTACATTTATATATATTTTGAAATATTAGGTCTTGTGGTTAGGGGAACCTCAACATTATGTTGGCTGCCGCCCCACAGAAAGCTGCCGCCACTGAAGGGGCCAGTAGCCAGAAATCAGTCATCAGAAAATGTTCAAGAAATAAATTAATCAAAACAGACCCAGGCAGGAAATACCTCCCGTACCTGTGCTATAAATTGACGCTTACAGCTCCACCTACTGGCAAATGTGAGACAGTGTCTTATCACGTACAGTATATTTATAACTGAAAGAAAATGTTTTTTTTCCAAAGAGTTTACAAATGAACAACTGCTGATTCTAATTTCCCGGGGAGAAGTATTTGACTACATTTTGCAGTGAGACATTCTAGTAGCCGCGTCTACAGAAAAGTAGATTTGTTGTGGGTTGTGATACCTTTTAATGAATTAGCAATAGAGTCCTGGATCGTTAATAATAATAATAATAATAATAATAATAACTTTATTTCATATAGCGCTTTTCTCCCAATGGGAGTGGGACTCAAAGCGCTTCACAATTACCGTATAGCGCATGGTACGCAGCACATATGATTCTTACAGACACCGAGTACTGAGCTTTACATGTTGGGGATTATAGCCACATATTTTCACTGTGAGTGGAGTGTTCTGTATCATTCTCCCACTGTTACACTCAGGAACTCTTGAGACAGCCCTGTAACTAGCCCTGTAACTAACTAACTAACTATTGGAACACTGGAAAAGAACCGGGAGCAAGATCAGAGGCAGATACTTCAATATCAAAGGGGTTATTTCTACTTGGAATAAAACATACAGAACACCTACAAGCTCAAATTGAACCCCCAAAATACCCACAACATATATATAAGCATATAAGTTTCACAGAGGAGTGCTACTGAGCATGGCAATATATATTTAAAACCAGAGACATAACATAAAACACAGACAAAGCTCAGTGCACATCCAGAAAAACTTATATACGGTACAGTGCCTAAATATACATGTATAAATAACTAATAAATAAAATGGTCTTTTAGTTTAACATTTTGGCCAAATTGTTGTAAGCCCTTGAGCCAAACTTCACGGCAGACCACGTTTCAAGGGTCCCTACACTAATATAAATTCTTAATAACCTGTGCATTGCCAGGAAGAATGATTTATAATAAATCTGTCAATATAAGTTGCAAAAGTTCTAAGTCTGATTGAAGCTTTTATTAACCTGTACATTACCAGGAAAAGCACTCTGTAATAGATTTATAATTCTTGTGCAGCTAGTCTTGGCTGTTTTGGAGGGTGGCAACCTCCTATCCAATTGAAGCTCACTCCCTCCCACATTTAAATGGTTAAAAGCTCACTCCATGGCATCTCCCACTATCAGGGGAACTTGCCTGCATGCAGTGTGATTGTGACAAATCTATTACAGAGTGCTTTTCCTGGTAATGTACAGGTTAATAAAAGCTTCAATCAGACTTAGAACTTTTGCAACTTATATTGACAGATTTATTATAAATCATTCTTCCTGGCAATGCACAGGTTATTAAGAATTTATATTAGTGTAGGGACCCTTGAAACGTGGTCTGACGTGCAGTTTGGCTCAAGGGCTTACAACAATTTGGCCAAAATGTTAAACTAAAAGACCATTTTATTTATTAGTTATTTATACATGTATATTTAGGCACTGTACCGTATATAAGTTTTTCTGGATGTGCACTGAGCTTTGTCTGTGTTTTATGTTATGTCTCTGGTTTTAAATCTACTTGGAATAAACCAGCTTTCTTAAAGCAGCAATCCTGGCTCAACAGAGGGTCCACTGTCCAAAATGGTGAAACAATATGGCTGCACGGGTCAGGGCTTGCACCAGCAGCCAATAGGAAATCTGCCACAAGGTTTGTATTTCGGTGCCAAATTTGTAGCTTATTTTGTGTCAAAAAAAATACAAAATATTTCTAAAATCAGGGGGGTCTCCGGACGTGGGGGGCCCAGTGATGAACTCCAGGGGACCCCTCATATCAGATAAGATTAAGAGAAATAAAAAGATCCCAGGCAGGATTGCTGCTTTCTTACGCGTCCACTAAGAAATTCTGGATAAATTACCAACCACTCAGGAGACAAACTAGCATCATTCTGAAGCTGTTCTGTATCTTAGATTGCTTATTAGATGAACTTGAAACAATGTATTCCCAACTCGGGTTCTGAGACGTCGTCCCCTAAAAAGTTTGCCACTGAAATCCAGCATATCTACTAAAATCCAGCCCTAAAGGTCCAGCATATCTACTAATATCCAGCCCTAAAGGTCCAGCGTATCTACTAAAATCCAGCCCTAAAGGTCCAGCATATCTACTAAAATCCAGCCCTAAAGGTCCAGCATATCTACTAAAATCCAGCCCTAAAGGTCCAGCATATCTACTAAAATCCAGCCCTAAAGGTCTGGCATATCTACTAAAATCCAGCCCTAAAGGTCCAGCATATCTACTAAAATCCAGCCCTAAAGGTCCAGCATATCTACTAAAATCCAGCCCTAAAGGTCCAGCATATCTACTAAAATCCAGCCCTAAAGGTCCAGCATATTTACTAAAATCCAGCCCTAAAGGTCCAGCATATTTACTAAAATCCAGCCCTAAAGGTCCAGCATATCTACTAAAATCCAGCCCTAAAGGTCCAGCGTATCTACTAAAATCCAGCCCTAAAAGTCCAGCATATCTACTAATATCAGCCCTAAAGGTCCAGTGTATCTACTAAAATCCAGCCCTAAAGGTCCAGCATATCTACTAAAATCCAGCCCTAAAAGTCCAGCATATCTACTAAAATCCAGCCCTAAAGGTCCAGCATATCTACTAAAATCCAGCCCTAAAGGTCCAGCATATCTACTAAAATCCAGCCCTAAAGGTCCAGCATATCTACTAAAATCCAGCCCTAAAGGTCCAGCATATCTACTAAAGGTCCAGCATATTTACTAAAATCCAGCCCTAAAGGTCCAGCATATCTACTAATATCAGCCCTAAAGGTCCGGCATATCTACTAAAATCCAGCCCTAAAGGTCCAGCATATCTACTAAAATCCAGCCCTAAAGGTCCAGCAATCTACTAAAATCCAGCCCTAAAGGTCCAGCATATCTACTAAAATCCAGCCCTAAAGGTCCAGCATATCTACTAAAATCCAGCCCTAAAAGTCCAGCATATCTACTAAAATCCAGCCCTAAAGGTCCAGCATATCTACTAAAATCCAGCCCTAAAGGTCCAGCATATCTACTAAAATCCAGCCCTAAAAGTCCAGCATATCTACTAAAATCCAGCCCTAAAGGTCCAGCAATCTACTAAAATCCAGCCCTAAAGGTCCAGCATATCTACTAAAATCCAGCCCTAAAAGTCCAGCATATTTACTAAAATCCAGCCCTAAAGGTCCGGCATGTCTACTAAATAGAAGCTTCCTTAGAGTTCCCTTTTATGGAGCAGAACCTCCCATTTGGGAAATATTGTCACATCTGATATCCCTACACTTGCAGAAAAAAATGATCTTGTTAAAATTGGTATTTTTTTTTTGCATTAGCTCTGCAGTTGGGACATTTTTTTAAGTATCTCCCATTGCCTGTTGCTCTTCTACATATTATACCAATCTCTACTGAACAAATACTCTACATCAGGAGTGGCAACCTTCAGTCCTCAACGGATACCAACAGGATTTAAGGATATCCCTGCTTCAGCACAGTCAACGACTGAGCCACTGATTGAGCCACCTGTGCTGAAGCAGGGATAGTCTTAAAATCTGACCTGTTGGTGGCCCGTGAGGACTGTTAGATTAAACTGAAAGCATGCAAGAACAGCAATGTTTTATAAAAGGGATGAACTGAGATCAATGTAGAATATATTCACCCTCCAAGGGCAGATCCCCTTAATTTAATGTTACATTGTTTGTAAGGGGTGATTGCCGGAGCATGGAGGTAGAATGTCAAATAAAAATTCTATTACAATAGAAACCACCGTCACCGATTGCTTTCAACCACTTTTGCTGGAGGTCAGAAGACACGTGATCAATAAATGTAATAATGATATATGGTGTACTTATTTAGCACCAATAATTCCAAAGCATCTTGGCCTTTATTATTCTATGTAGCGGAGGTGTAAATCCATGCTACTTCCTATTATTTGCATGGCAGACTCCAAAGACAAAAAGGGAAGATATAACATTTCAGAGAAACTATTTCATGTGGGAAAGCGGAGAATACAGGGAAATAAAAGCGATTTACACAACGCCATTTATAGTGAAAGTGACAAAAACTAGAATATAACGCGCAAGACTATGTATCCAAACCAACGCTTAGCACCTAATCAAAAGCTAAACCACACTGAATGAATTCTCAAAGTGAGAGAGATATCAAGGAGTTCGTTTTTATTTAAACCGTAAGGCGTTTCTTTGCTTTTTGTGGAGGGTGCCTGAGGTTTCGTAGAAACATACAGTGACTTTCTCTATCAATAAGGGGGCTGAAAACGGTAATGCGTGATACATATAAAAATCATTTTTTATTTTATCAAATTTTTGAATGTTGTGTATCGTGATTTTTTCCTTTAATGTACTGCGTAGGGATGGGCGAAACGGTCAAAATCTGTTCCCCGGAATTCCGCAAATCATTTTGACAAAATCTGTCCCGCACACTAAAATCCGCATTGCATACGTAAAATTCCAGACAGATTCATTATTGCACATGCAGCCCTGCTTCCTAGTGAATGCAGTACGCTACCAATGCTGTACCTGTAGGCTCGCAGGGCCTAAGCCTCCGCCACGGAGAGCCTGGGGCAACTCGTACGAATATTGGTAACCTTTACTTGGTGCAGCGCCTCCACCTGCGATGGCTCCCAACAGAGTGGGAGTTGTTCCTCGCAGGACACTAATATATATATATATATATATATATAAATATCACTCCACACACACAGCATGTAAAATAACAAATGACTTTACTACCGCAACATAACCTTCCATATAATCAACGGGTGTCCCTCCCTAGAGGAGACACTATACTACTGCGTCTCGCAGGACGCGACCCCTTCACCATGTACTCCCACACCGGTCCAGTACCCACACTCAGTGTTCCCCCACCCTCAAGTGAAATATGTGTATGTGACTGCGCAGCCACTATGTCCTGATGTAGATATATGGTATAGTTGGTGCACTTGATGGTGTTACCTGCCGAGCGCTCCAGCGCCCGGGCCTGCCAAGGAACTTCACAAAGGATCAGTCGACGGATGAAGTCCGGGACTACCTTCAGGGGCGATCCCACCCGGTTGGCTGCTGCTGCGGCTGTTGAGGTCTGAGCCCAAACCTCCAGCTGGATATTGCAACGGTCTCTGTGGGCTATACTTCTCCGGTGAACACTAAGGGGAACTGTAACCTATCTGAGGGCCGGTCCCTACTTCTGCTCCACTCTACAGGGACTCAGGGCCTAACTGGGCCGGGGTATGTGGCCTAGTGTAGGGCTGTTGGCCTCCCTACACATAGAGCTCCTTCCTCCTCCGGTTCGGCTCTGTCCCCGTGCTCCCCTGCGCAACCTTCTAACCCCCTCCTACCGATTCCTGGCTGCCCTATTGGCTCCCTGGCATCACCTGGTCTCGCTATGGCTGCTGGGACTCGTAGTCCTGTGCGCTCCACCCGCTCCTCTTTCGCGGGCTTTGCAACCTCGGACTGCGCATGCGCGACCTCTGCTCCATCGCCACCTCCACGGCCCGCCGCGCTTGCGCGAACATCCAATATGGCGGCGCCCTGATCGCTCGGATCACTGCGGAGCCTCCGGTACACCGGAGCGCTCCCTGCACTCGCTGCAACCTTCCCTATTCTCCCCGCATACATAGATATATGGGTGAGTCTGGGGGACCTGGCTACACATACAATCCACATGGATTTTTGAGCATAAGAGAGAGATTTCTTCTTTTAATAGCCGTCGCCAGCTGTGTATATATCACCTCAAGCTTCCTGCCAAATTAATTAGGGAGACATGCCTGTGCTTAAAAAGGAGCACATCTGGGGTACCTGGCTTGGCGATATG